>NC_133696.1:3879785-4179785 GCF_048934315.1 Petromyzon marinus | reverse complement strand
TGAGAGCGGGGGCGGAGGTTCTGAATCCCCCCCCTCATGCCTGAGCATTCATCCTCCCCATCATCATCATGCCCCGCCCCTCTCTGCCCAGGGGTAATCATCACAGGGGGGGTAGAGTGGTGGTAATGAGTCGCGTCCACTTGAGTTCCTCCCCGCATCGCCCCCGCGTGCGACGTCCTGTGCATATCTGCTACGCGGTGTGTCTGTGTGGGTGGGTGTCTGTGTGTGTCTGTGTCTGTGTGTGTCTGTGTGTGTCTGTGTGTGTGTGTCTGTGTGTGTCTGTGTGGGTGTGTGTCTGTGTGTGTCTGTGTGTGTGTGTCTGTGTTACGCGGGGTGTGTGTGCGTAGCTGTTAGCGCGTATCGCTACGAACCCGACCACCCCAGTTCGATTCCCGCTCACGACCAACACCGGTGACGAATATATGAATCGGTCTTGGGCCTCCCCTAGGTCGACTCGGCCTCATGAGTACGTGGCGCCACGGTGATGAGATGTTAACTACCTCGCCTGGTGTGCAGGAGGGGCCAGGAGGATCCCGACCCTGATGCCTGCTGCTGTATATTTGTAGTTTGCGTGTCTCTCTCCCCGTGGTCACGTGGATTTATCTCCGGATGCTCCGGGTTTCCCTTTCACATACATAATCAACATCACGCGTTTAGAATATTTATCTGCTATAAATTTCCACATCACGATAAGCTACTGCGTTGAGCTATTATTTGTGGCCTGGTTGCTTTAAAAAAATACAAAAAGCTACATATCTCAGTGCGCCTTACCTGATAAAATAAAAAAAATAAAAGTTTTTATTCGATTGGCCCCACGATCACAAATCACGCTGGCATACCACCAAACGGGCAACTTGCAGGGCCCACTCTGATTCACCACCCTGACGGTGTTCTTTGAAACGACGTTTTTCTGACCGTTGTAAACCAAGGAACCTTAAGCCAATGGTGGTGGTGGTCGTGGTCATGGAAGCGGCGAGGACAGCGGGGGTGGGAGCGGGTCTCGTGTCGCCTTCCAAGAAGCTTGATCTGGCAGGTGGAGAGGAAGCGACGGCGATATGCGCAGTTGAAAAAACAGCGGCAACAAAAATTCCTCCGATAGCCTCTCGACTTTGACCCGTGACCCCCCCCCTCCCGATCCCGCCCACGTGAGGCTCAAACGGCGGAGAGAAAAGATCGACTCCGTCTCATCTCGCAGGTGGTGTCGTCCATCAGAGTCTCGAGAGAGAGAGAGAGAGGCGACGCGCGACAATTCCTTACCGCTGTCGCAGACCCACACCCCGGCGTGCAAGGAGGCGACCCGGGGCCCGACCCGCTCATGCCCCGCAGCTCCGGCAAATACCCGCCGACTTTGTCCGTCCCACACCCCCCCACACCCCCTTACACCCCCCCCCCCCCACACTTTATATCTATTTTTTTATTTTGCCAGGTAAGGCCCAAACTGAGCTTGCGTAGCTCTTTTTCAGAATGCGACCTGGCTGTCACAAATGATAGCTCGGGAGAAGTGGTGCATCGTCATCGCGTGGACATTCATAGCAGCCAAATTACTCTAAAGGCGTGCGGCTGGTTTCTAAACGTGGAGGGGTGAAATAAAAAATAAAACCGGAGGACCCGGAGAAAAAAAAACCACATGACCACGGGGAGGGAGACGCCGCAAACTCCAAGTATACAGCAGGCGTCAGGGTCGGGATCGAACCCACGAACTCCTGTAGACCAGGCGAGGTAGTAATGTGTTTATTTTGCCACCCCAGACCCCTGCACGCGCGGCGCTGTGATGGGGAAGGTGGTGTTGGGTTTTGACGGGGTTACTTGAGGTGTTGGTAGCAGTGTTGGTTGTTTTTTTGTTTGGTGGTGATGGTGGTCGGTGCTCTTCACAGCAGTGGTTGGTGTTGGTGATGAGGTGTTCATAGGCATGGTGTTGTGGTATCTTCTTCTTTGGTTCTTTCGGTAAAGTCACGTAGAATGATTGGCGCCTGGTTGGCGCTCATCGTAAGAGTCGGCGTTACGTTTTGATGCTTGACGTCGGACGCCGATGGTAGTGGTAGGTGTTGTTTCCAAGTGCTGGTGTTAGAAATTGGTGCACGTTGCTGAAGCTAGGTTGGTGGCGTTAGAGGCGAGGTCATGTGAGGTGGCGGAGGCAAGGTCGTGTACTGCCGGTCGAGGTGAGTGTTGGAGCTGCTACAGGGGTCGGTGTTTGTATTTTTAACTCGCTGCTTGGTCTCTCAACCCACACGCATAGCTCTGCTCACTTCCTCCCACTCATGCTATAGAAAGTAAGGTCGGATTTTGACCCACTTTTTTTTTAGTCTGCCACCACAATAACATCCACGCGCCAAACATTGTGACGATAACTCCAGGCCAGATCCAGCCGCGTGCAACTGTCAGCAAGAGCACTTGACTCAAGATTAGAAAGGCTAATGGGTCAAGTCACTCTGAACGGCACCAAATCATAACGGAATTCAGAAGCTTAAGCAGGTGTTGAACCTGGTTAACCACTTGTAGGGGAGACTGCTTTAGAAGACCCAGTCTTGTAAATGTGAGCTGTGAGTTGGCTAGCAGATTGGAGTGTCACGATTGATTCTTAAATCTTTCTGTGCGGAGCTTTGACTCTTATCCCCGACTATGTATGGGTTTTCTCGGTACTTTCTCCCCCCCCCCCCATACCAAGCCAAAAGCGTCTTCATGAAATTGGCCAAACAGCCCCACCGCAGGACCCTCCTGAATAAGCCTCGAGACTCGCTGAGACTTGCCTGGGTTTAAGTTGTGAACTCCCCATCGGGAGTCCACTCAGCACCACCAGCCCATTGGAGGTCCATAACAAGAGAAGCGCTTTGTGCTCTAGGTAAAGCGTGCTTGCGCTATGGATAAACTGGGCCCCGTCGTAGTAATGTGGAATTCCCACCATTGACTTCAGAGCTTCCAATGGAGATGAGCAGAGGCGATTCTAGGACAGTAGATGGGGGTTGGAGGGGCTTTAAAAAAAACTCCGTTGAAAAATGCAAACAGTGGGAAGGGATTGAAAGAGCGGGCATGGGAGGGCAGTGGGGTTAAGTGCGCAGCTCCCGGAACATCTGGCCGAAGGAAAGGAGCGATGGGGATGTGTGGCCTCATCATCGACGTTGTTGACTTGAATGCCTGCTTACAATTGAACTCGGCGGTCTCCCCCAACCACCTCGAGGAGCTCTCTTTTGAATGGAGGGGGGGGGGCACTGTTAGTCAGGGAGCAGGGGGGGAGGCACTGCCACTAAATTCCCCGTACCCCCCCCCCCCCACTTAACCACGTGTCCTCGTCTCCCACTGCTCTCCCTTCCACCAACACTCCCTCTCCTCCCTTGCTCGAATGTCCCATGGTCTCTCAGTGATGTGCCCTGGATAGCTTCCGTTAGTCCCAGGACGGGATGTGGGTTGGTGAGTGAGAGTGAATCGGTGGGTTGGTGAGTGAGTGAATCAGTGGGTTGGTGAGTGAGTGAGTGAATCAGTGGGTTGGTGAGTGAGTGAGTGAATCAGCGGGTTGGTGAGTGAGTGAGTGAATCAGTGGGTTGGTGAGTGAGTGAGTGAATTAGTGGGTTGGTGAGTGAGTGAGTGAGTGAATCAGTGGGTTGGTGAGTGAGTGAGTGAATCAGTGGGTTGGTGAGTGAGTGAGTGAGTGAATCAGTGGGTTGGTGAGTGAGTGAGTGAATCAGTGGGTTGGTGAGTGAGTGAATCAGTGGGTTGGTGAGTGAGTGAGTGAATCAGTGGGTTGGTGAGTGAGTGAGTGAGTGAATCAGTGGGTTGGTGAGTGAGTGAGTGAATCAGTGGGTTGGTGAGTGAGTGAGTGAATCAGTGGGTTGGTGAGTGAGTGAGTGAATCAGTGGGTTGGTGAGTGAGTGAGTGAATCAGTGGGTTGGTGAGTGAGTGAGTGAATCAGTGGGTTGGTGAGTGAGTGAGTGAGTGAATCAGTGGGTTGGTAAGTGAGTGAGTGAATCAGTGGGTTGGTAAGTGAGTGAGTGAATCAGTGGGTTGGTGAGTGAGTGAGTGAATCAGTGGGTTGGTGAGTGAGTGAATCAGTGGGTTGGTGAGTGAGTGAGTGAATCAGTGGGTTGGTGAGTGAGTGAGTGAATTAGTGGGTTTGTGAGTGAGTGAGTGAATCAGTGGGTTTGTGAGTGAGTGAGTGAATCAGTGGGTTGGTGAGTGAGTGAGTGAATCAGTGGGTTGGTGAGTGAGTGAGTGAGTGAGTGAATCAGTGGGTTGGTGAGTGAGTGAGTGAGTGAATCAGTGGGTTGGTGAGTGAGTGAGTGAGTGAATCAGTGGGTTGGTGAGTGAGTGAATCAGTGGGTTGGTGAGTGAGTGAGTGAATCAGTGGGTTGGTGAGTGAGTGAGTGAGTGAATTAGTGGGTTGGTGAGTGAGTGAGTGAATCAGTGGGTTTGTGAGTGAGTGAGTGAATCAGTGGGTTGGTGAGTGAGTGAGTGAATCAGTGGGTTGGTGAGTGAGTGAGTGAATCAGTGGGTTGGTGAGTGAGTGAATCAGTGGGTTGGTGAGTGAGTGAGTGAATCAGTGGGTTGGTGAGTGAGTGAGTGAATTAGTGGGTTGGTGAGTGAGTGAGTGAATCAGTGGGTTTGTGAGTGAGTGAGTGAATCAGTGGGTTGGTGAGTGAGTGAGTGAATCAGTGGGTTGGTGAGTGAGTGAGTGAATCAGTGGGTTGGTGAGTGAGTGAGTGAATCAGTGGGTTGGTGAGCGGGTACCGAGTGTCCCGGAATTAAAGACAGCAGCAGAGCAAAGCCGTAGGCTGAGCCGAGCTGAGCTGGCGGCGGGGTGGAGAGACGGGGCAGAGGCAGGGCCAGCAGAGGACAAGGGGAAATGAGCTGCAGGGATAAGCAGGGTAGAGAGGCAAACGAGTGGAAAGGCAGTGGAGAGTAGAGGCAGGTGAAATGAAAAGAGGGAGATGAGTAAGCATGACACTATAGATAGGGTCGGGAGTCAGGGAGAGGGGCAGAGTAGGAGGGAAGAATCTATACATGGCAGAATAGAGATGGGATAGGAGAGAGGAAAAGAGATGCAAGGAGAGGTAAGGGTAGGGAAAACAAGGCAGGGGTAGGAGGCGAGAGAGATGCGAGTGTGGGAGAGAGGCGAGGCTCGGAGAGAGAGAGAGAGAGGCAAGGGTAGCAGCGTGCCGGGTTGAGTGCGTGGGGGGGTGGGCCCACGCGCCGCCGCCGACGACTCGTAGTAGTAATAATGAGCGCGCACGTGCGCGGAACGTGATGCGTGCTCCGCGCTGTGCGGTCAGCAGGTGCAGCGGGCCCCCCCCCCCCGGTGAATTCCGCACATTCTGTTCTCGCTGATCGTGAGCTGCTGGCACGCTGCGGCGGCGGCTGCGATCAGCGTAATGACTACCACTGCTGCACGGGCGCAATGCACGCGCGCTGGGCTCATCTCTCTCTCTCTGTCCCTCTGTCCCTCTCTCTTCCTGCTGCGTTCGTTGTTGCCTTCACGACTTAACACGAACGCTCTACGGGCGATTGCTCGTGGAGGCGCAGAGTAGGCAGGCGACGAGAGCTCGGTACGGTGGATGTGGTGTGCCGGGTGCGTAAATATTTACCGGAGAGTTCGATGGGCCGGAGTCGACGTCTACCAATGGGCAACTACGCGTAGCCACAGCCACTGCGAGAGGAGGTATACTGGATGTGGTGTGCCAGGTGCGGAAATGTGTTCCGGGTCACTGGTAGACTGGAGTAGGGACGTGCCTATAGCAGCCGCAGCGAGCGAGGTATTACTGGATGTGGTGTGCGAGGCATGGAAATACGCTGCACCACCGTGCCTGATAAATATTGATTGGGGTGCGGTTCTGTGTGTTTGCTTTTGAATCCAAGACCAAATTACCCTAAATGCCAGATCATCGTCATATCTCGGAAGCTAAGCAGGCGTGAGCCTGTTTGGTGCTTGGATGAGCGATCACCAGGGACTCCCAGGTGGTGTTTAGTTGGGCTGCGAGGTGCACAGGAGATTGCAGTACAGCAGTGGATTTGCTGGCTCTATGAATGTCAAAGCTAGCTGCACCGATAACTTCAGTGTAATCCCCTGTGGTGTGTGGCGTGTGTGTGGTGTGGTGTGTGTTCTCCTGGGAGTCTGCTTTCCTACCACACGAAGCCAAATTAAAGTAATCGGACAAACATCCCAACGTAGCAGGGCCATTCTCTCAAGGTCTCGAGGCGCAGTTGGAGGATTGACTGGGTAAAACGAGGGGTACCGTCATTCCGAATCTCACCTGTGTCCAACATCGCACGGAATGCGCACCATCTCGGGGAAACCTGGTCAGCTGAGTAGGGGTTGATCCTGGATAATGCTTGGATGGGCGATCACCCACGCTTAAACCAGGTGCAGTGGGCGTTGGTGTCTCTGTCGTTCCTGCACCTTCACCAACCAGCACTGACAAGCGTGGTGAAGTATGGTCAAACAACGCTCAAAGCCCGCACAGCGATAAGGTGCCTCTCTTCCCCATGAGTGGATTAACAACAACAAAAACAGGCCGTAGATTTTTTTTTATTTAAAGCTTTCGTGACTGCAGTGATTTATATTCTTGGTTATTTCGGTAAAGTCACGTTGAAGGGAAACAATAAAATAATAAAATATATAGAATATATAAAACAATAAAATTCTCACGACGTTCCGACTGTAACACAAACAGTCATCATCAAACAGTCATCATCAACGTGACTTTACCGAAAGAACCAAGAATACAGGCCGTACATGTTTCTGATTAATATTCTTCCTAACTTGTTATTCTGTCAACATCATCATAATCATCTCCCATAATCAATCGTCATAAAAATAATTAAACATAGGGTATAAATAACGATCCAGAGATAATCGTTTCGATCCCTCGGCGCGGTAGTTGAAAATATTCTGCAAGACTCGTCAATCACTGTAGTCTCTATTCACCCAGTGGTATGAATGGGCTCGCCATAGTTAGTCCATGAGCAAACAGATCGTGTGTGGTGGGGTAAACCGTGGGTACTGTCGCCTCCTTTCAAGACGTCTGTGCCAGCAGGGAAGAGGAGACCAAAAAATATCCCTCGGGAAGAGGGAATTTCCTGTAAGCTCCCTCCACCAGAGTCCCTCCCGTACACGAGAAATTGCGCGAGCAAGAAAAAAACATTGCAGGGGCTGCGCCTTTACCTTGCTATCGTATTTACCGCATTATATAACGACTGGCCGAAACCCTTTTCCGGACGCGTGAGTCCTTTGGCTGAAGCCACTGCGTACAGTTTGCTGGGCGCAGTGAGCCGAGGGGAGAGGGGGGGAAGTGGTGGGGGGGGGGGTGAGCCTTGGGTCCACACGGTGGGGGGTGGTACGGGCCCCCCCCCCCACTCACTCGCAGCCGTCTCTCCGCTCGCCTCCCCCAGAGCTCCCAATTAAACCCGGGCGATTACGGTCATATGTGCCGCCAAGCACTAACCGCATCGTGCCAAACTCGCGGCTCCCGCCAGGCAGAGATCTTCTCTCGAGAGCCTCGCGAGACGTGATTCCGATCCGAGTCTGTTATGCATCCACGGTAGCGTATGTTTAACACGTAGTAGGCTTTCGCGACTAATGTCATCCATAATACAGGGTTACTTGGGTTACATCACGTAAGTATGTCCGCGATCTAACCCAAAAAGCCTGTATAACGTGTAATACAGATCTAACCCAACCCCCCCCCCCCACCAAGAAACCCCTGTAATTATACATGTGCCGTATGTTGCACTTCTTTCGCGCCGTACGTCGCCGACCGCGCTAATCGGAGGTGCCGCACCAGGAGGAGACCTGGGGGGGGGGGGGGTCGCAGAAAGGGGATGCAATGCTAACAGAAGAGTTTCGCAGAAAGAGAGTACAACAATTTACTGCGTGCGGGTTTTTTTTTTGCGGTCCTTGTGTCTCGTGTTGCTCGGTACCACGTTTGGCTCCTCCACGTGATCGGGAGCTTCTCTCTTTTGAATTCGGTTCCTTCGAGAAGCACGCGGAGCGAAACGTCTGACATCATGCCGAACAACACTTGCTACGACCCGAAAACACATGGCAGAAAGAGAGAGAGGGCTGTACACACATTCTAAAAATAATGTAAATACACTTACATTGTTATAGAGTTATCATTTACAGCCCGTTTGTCCAGCCACTGCTGGAGGTGAAGGTCTTTCCATGGCGTGACAGTCATGGAAGGTTTGGGGGGCTTTTTGACCATACTTCACCACACTGAATGCTGGTTGGTGAAGGTGGGGCGGTTGGCAAGCCAGGATCGGTTCAGAAATCATTCGGCAACCGATGTTGGCCTCGGTCGAGAAATCGAACTGGGGTCGTGACTGTTCACGGCACTGCAATGCGCTATCGACTTCTGGGGCCGCTGCCTCTCCCCTTTCCCTTGGAGGCGATGTCGATGAACATGACGCGCACCGTTTCAATGCCTCGACTTCAGTCGGATGTCGAGAGCGCATCCGTGACTCGCGAGTCTCGCGGGGTTGCAGCGGGGCAGTGGAAACGCGCAGCAGAAGGACGCTGCACAACATTGCAAAAATGTGCTTTAAATAATCCGGAGCGCAGTTTATTTATTTTTTTCTTGGCGGTTGTTCTGGACGGCAGTAAATCTTTGCCACGTGCTTTCGGGTTATATCGGCGTGTCATTCGCAACGATGCCTGACGTTTCGGTTCCAGAAGAAGATCCCCGCCCCCCCCCCCCACCGCTTCCCCCGGCACGGGAGCGGTCCGTCGTATAGGCGTCATTCCGAACAGCACGTGGGTGGTTCACGACAAAAGCGTCACGAACAGAAACACCGGGAGGTTTACAATCAAAACGAAGCCATTGACGGAGGTGAATCATTGACCCAAAAGATCGCCGCACATACGGCCCCCCGTCTGCGACAACAACAACAAGAACAACAACAACTTCTCACTGCCACAAGCATCCAATTTGTTTTCGAACGATGCAAAATCTGTTTGGGGGTTACGGCAAACGACAACAAAACTCAAACACATTCGTCAATACCGCGCTGTCTCGGAATTACTAAAAAAATATACACGAGGGAACGTTTCGTGCGATGTCCCTGCTTAAGGGCGCCAAGCTGGTGAGATGTTAACTACCTCGCCTGGTATGCAGGAGGGGCCTGGGTTCGATCCCGACCCTGACGCCTGCTGTATAGGTGGAATTTGCGTCTCTCTCACCCCGTGATGCTCGTGGATTTTTCTCCAGGGTCCTCCGGTTTTTCCCCCTCCACATTTAGACTCGACACGCGTTAAAGTATTTTGACTGCTATAAATGTCCACGTGATGATGATGATAAGCCCACCACTTCGTTGGGCGATCATTTGTGGCCAGGTCGCTTCTGAAAAAGAGCTACACAGCTCTGAGTGGGCCTTATCTGGCAAAACACATATATATTCATATTCTTAGTTTTTTCGGTAAAGTCACGTTGAAGAGAAACAACAAAACAACAAAATATATATAAAAATATATATAAATCAAAATTTAAAACACATATAGTTAGTGTTTTAGTTTTAATAGCACGTGAAGAGCTATGAAATCTTATTATGTGCTATGAAGAAGGGCCCCATTGCCCAACATGTCACCGGTTACACGTATATTGTTTCGTGTTGTTGTTGTTGTTAACTGTGCTTGTGCAGCAACAGCATCACCACCACCACCAACTCAATGCGTTTAGTTTTATCTCAGAAGATCGACTGACGAGAAACGCTGGTTAGATGAGAGAGAGAGGGAGGGACAGGCGTTATATAGGTCCGATTGTTGCACGATTGTGCGATGCGTCACGTGCCTTATCTCATCTCGGGCACGTGGCTGAGTGGTTGGCTGGTGGTGGTGGGGGGAGAGGCTACAACGTGGCGGAGCTATCAAGTGCACAGGCGGTGCAACTGCACCGGGGCCCACGGGGCCGGAGAGGCCCAGTCGCCGGTCTACGAAGAGGTCACGGAGGGGGGAGGGGGAATTGGATATGAGGCGCGGGGGGGGGGGGTCCCGGGGGAGGAGGATGGGGGGGGGTCCCATTTCATTCCGTGCACCAGGCTCCATGCCAACCACGCACGCTACGCCACTGATTATTATCAGACTAAGATGACCGACAGATCGGCCACGCACACGCGACTCCCCCCCCCCCCCTAATTAGCCTTCTGTACAAAGGGGTCAAGTGCTGTTAGCGAACATCTGTTGAGGTCGGAATCACAACGTGGTGGAGCGGTGCTGCCAGCACCACGTTCCAGCTTGTCATTTGCCCCCTACCCCCCCCCCCCCCCCCCGATGCTGATGTTCACACGCACTGCTATTAGGACTTCATTTTGAGGTCTTAGTTCGACCGAGCGGAGGCACAATCCGGATTTAGAACCCCACTTGCGAAGTTGCTCCTCTGCCGTTGGGCCGTGGCCATATGAATTGACTCGTGCGCGGCAGCGCATTGGCCAGACACCACTGCAACACAAAAGACCCCCCTCACGTAGAGCCAGACTGGCTGTTGGGGCAAGTGTTGGTAGCAGACAAGCAAGCAGGTAGAAAATAAAATAAAATCACGACGTTTCGGGCGCAACACAAGCGTCCGTCACCAGGTGGGAAAGCCTGGTCTGCTGCCGAGGCAGATCATGCTTTCCAGACCACGCTTTCTCACCTGATGACGGACGCTTGTGTTGCGCCCGAAAAACGTCGTGATTTTATTTAATTTTCTACCTACGTGACTTCACCGAAAGAACCAACGAGTATGGATTCCTGCAGTCACAAAAGCTTCCAATCAAGCGGGCGAGCTGCTCGGGTGAGGCTTCTGTTCGGTGTGTGCGTACAGCAGCGCCTTGCCGCCTCTGTTGTTCTGTAGTCGTGATGTCTGCACCGCCCCTGCAGGTACTGCGTGACCCATTTACTGCCGAGTCGCCCCGGGGGACTCGACAACAACAAAGTTCGTCATCGTTTTGACAAATGCGCGTGGCGTGTCTTCCCCCCCCACCTCGCCGTGCTGGGCTCGTGGTTTATATTCCGCACTGGGCACGGCACTGGCGGGGCTCGTCACCGTTGCTCGTTTAAGGTCGAGTCGACCTAGGCGCGAGAGGCGCGGCGCGACGGCTGCGTCCACCACCGCAATTCGCCGTGGCGCGAAGTTTTCGTGGCCGCCCGCGTGCCTCTCGAGACCGGCGGTGGTTGTGGTGGTAGTGGTGATTGTGGTAGTTGTGATGGTGGTGGTGGTTGTGGTAGTTGTGGTGGTGGTGGTGGTGGTTGTGAAACCGCTCAGCAGTGACGCACGCGGTGCGCCCCGCGCTCCGTCAAGGCTCCCCCCCCCCCCCCCGAAATTTGGAGGAAGCGGTTTTTTTTCTCGCATTTGCGTCACACGCGGGCACACGGAGGTTGTGGAGGGGAGGGTGGAGGGTAGGAAGACAGCAGCAGCAGACGGGCCTGAGATGGTGGGCGGCGAGGGGGGGGGTGTTGTCTGGTGTTCGGGGTGGTGGTTGAGATGGTGGGGTAGGGGAGGAAGGGAAGGGGGGGAGGCGAGCGAGTGAGTGATGGTGCGCGTGGGAGTTTCGGGCGGGGAAAGCCCCTTGCCAAGTCGCGTTCAACGTTGCTGCTCAGCTGCAAGGCACCCCGCACACGGCTGCCTCCCAAGATGCACGGAGACCAGGCAATGGGTGGGAGGTTTGTGTGGGTGGGTGGGAGAAGTGTGAGTGGAAGGGCAAACGGGCGGAAGGTAGCGGACGGACTTGGACAGATCTGCATTGTGTGTGCGTGTGTGTGTGCACATTGGGGAGCGGTAGCGTAGCGGTTAGCTCGTTCCGCTACGAACCCGCGGCCAATTGCCACTGACGATTTTCTGAACCGGTCCTGGGCCTCCCCTACGTCGACTCGGCCTCAAATGAGTATCCTGGCGCGGCGTGTAAACATCGCCACTCGGGAAACAAAGGCGGTCGGGCGTGGTGCTGGCCACCCAAACCCCTCGTGTGTCATGCCGGCCTTCATAGGTGCCTTAACAGTCTGTTGAGGTTATACGGAGGATCTTTGTCTTTTTGTGCACATGTCCCTTACCCATGCGGTTACGTGTGTGTGTGTACCTGACTGTGTGAGTGGGGAGCGGTGATGTAGTGGTGAGCGCACCGCGAGGTCGAATTCCGCTCACGGGTCTACACAGCCTTCAATGATTACTGAACCCGGTCTGGTGTGTGAACATCACGACTGGGGAGACAAAGGCGGCCTGTGAGTGGTACTACCCACAACCACCCCCTTGTGTGCCGTCTTGTACTTTCACAGGTTTTGTCTAACAGCCCTCGCCCAAACAGTTTGTGAAGGCTATACGGGGTGGCTTTATCTTTGTAGGTAACTCTATGCGCGTGCGTGTGTGTAATCCGCCTGCGCGTGTGTCTTTGTCTTGGAGAACGCGTGTCTGTGCACGTGTCCGACACGTGCACAGACACGCGCGTGTGTGTGCACACGCGTGTGCAAGTGTGCGCGTGCACGTGACTGTGTATGCGTGTGTCTGTCGCTGGGGTAGCGGCGGTGTAGCGGTTAGCTACACACATCGTCACTGGGGAGACAAAGGCGGCCGGGCGTGTGGTGCTGGCCACCCACCCCCACGTGTGCCGTGCCGGCCTTAATAGGTGCTCCCTCCCTAACAGCACTTGCCCCAATATCACGTTTGTATTTCGGGGGATCTTTGTCTTTGCATGCAGGTGCGACTTTGCGTCAACGTTCACCTAGCCTGGCACCGACGCTCAGGGTTACGTCACTTGGGGGCAACTGGCGACTGTTGTGCGCGCGCGCGGCTGTTGTGCGCGCGCGTGTGTCTGTGTGTGCGCGCGCGTGAGTGTGTCTGTGTGTGCGCGCGCGCGTGTGTGTGTGTGTGTGCGCGTGTGTGTGTGCGCGCGCGTGTGTGTGTGTGCGCGCGTGTCTGTGTATGTGGGCGCGTCTGTGTGTGTGCGCGTGTGTGTGTGTGCGCGCAAGGATAAATTGGCACCTCAACTTGTACTGTCCCTCCCTTGGGTAAACTCGGCCTAAAATTAGCCACCTCTGCCGGTGGTGTGGCCTGGCAAAACATAGCCACCCACCACCTCCCCCTGCACGGCACTCTCTCGTGTGTTCGCCTTTTAATAGGTGCTCGCTAACAGGCCTTGTCCCAGTGGGCTATAAATAGGTGTTTATTCTGCCCCCCCCCCCCCCATCTTCACCAACCCGTACTGACCAGCGCGGTGAAGTATGGACAGATACATCTCACGGATCCGCAATGTGTGTCCTGCCTTACCTTGTCTGCGCTATCTGTATGTGTGTCTATGTATCTCTTTGTCTAACCATCTTGTGTATCTCCCTGCCTGCCTCTCTGTATGCTTCTCTATCTGATCTGTCAACATGATCGTCTCTGTCGGCCAGCCTATCTGCGTGTCGGTGTGGTATCCCGCCAGCCAGCCTGTCCATTCATCAACTAATCCGGCCTGTCCATCTGTCAGGCAGCCGATCTAACCGTACGTCCGCCTGTCTGTCTGTGTCTACCGACCAGTCTACATCTCCGTCTATTGCTCTGCCCCAATGCGTGCGAGCACCGCATTGGGGCCACGCGCACGCGCGCAGCGCGTGGGTGGGTGGCGTGGCGCGCCGCCTCCTTGGCTCGGACATCACCGCGGTAGGCAGCGCCGTGTGGGAGGAGGGAGGCGGGGGGAGGGGAGGGAGGAGAAAACCCCACGGGGCTTGTGGGGAGGGGAGGAGGGGGGGTTAGGGCTGGGTGCGCGAGGGGGGGCTCTGAGGACGGCGTTGGGGGTAGCGTGGGGTTATTGCTGGGGTAGAGGAGTGGTGATGCTGGGAAGGATGGGGGTGGGATGGATGAAGACGTGGGTGGGGGGGGGCTACGGGGCTGTGCTTTTTCTGGACCCGGAGGGGCGCGTAAACATACGTGCCCTGAGCATGATCCTGCTGGTGCGAGAAGAGAGAAGGGAAGATTAGGACTCGCACACGTGCGTGCGTGCGTGCGCGCCTCGGCCACCCCTCCACCCCCATACGCCGCCACCCAACCTCCAGAGCGAGAATAAACATCGAGCAGTAGTGTTGAGTCGTCCTTACCCCCCTCCCCACACACACGGCATAGCGCAGTTGGTGCAAGTCAGTCGTGCTGTTTGTGTGTGGGTGGGCATGTGTGTATCGTGTGTGCGGAGCGGTGACTTGCGCACCGCATTACGAAACCGGCCTACCTGAGTTCCATGACCGCGGGCCACGGCTAACGTCAGTGGCGATTTATTTGAACCGGTGCCTGGGGGTCCCCTAGGCCGACTCGGCACTTGCATGAGAGTGCCCCGGTGCGAGGTGGAGACATCGCTACTAGAGAAACAAAGGCGGCCGGCAGTGGTTCTGACCACATCGCTCTCGGTCGTGCCGTCCCGGCCTTAATAGGGGGCTCGATGACGTAACATTTACCCAGTCTTCATATATGGGGATGTTAATTTAGAAACATGTGTGTATGTTGTGCGGTAAGCGCTACGCTGCGCTACGAACCCGGTGACCCGAGTTCGATTTCCGCTCACGGCCAACACCGGTGACGATGAACCGGTCATGGGCCTCCCCTAGGTCGACTACGCCTCAATTGAGTACCTGGTGCGGAAGACAAAGGCGGCCGGGCGTGGTGCTGGCCACCCACCCCGTCGTGTGTGCCGTGCCGACCTTCATAGGTGCTCGCGAACAGCACTTGCCCCAAATCGTCTGTTAAGGCTATTGTGACGGGGGTGGGGACTTTGGCTTTATCTTTGTATGCACTGCTTGGAAATCGGAGTGCAGTCGATGTTATTGGTTCAGTGATGGTGGGAATCGTACTTCTGTAACACGAGTCTTCCGCGAGACTTGCAGAACCTATCGTTAAGCCTGCCTCGCGAAAAAAAATCGAATTACTTTTGGGGGCCCAAGTTAAGTTAGTTTCGATTCTTCTACGATTTATCGTAGACTCAACTATAGTTATGCCAAATTGTAGCTGTCTGGCTACCATTATATCATCATTATCATTTACATCCGTCACTGAGCCACGGTCGTCTACGCGTATTGTACACAGCAATGTTACGTATTTTGTTACAGATGTACTCCGGTTTAACGTGGACAACTGCTGGAATGAGCGCTGTTAGCGAGCACCTATTAAGACTCCAATGAGTCATGTCATATTTTGGAGTTAGGAGCGTAACGCTAAAGATTTTAGAATCGGAAAACACCACCCCACCACCCATCACCACTCAACACCACCCATCACCACCACACCACCCAACACCACCACACCACCACACCACCCAACACCACCCCACCACCCATCACCACCACACCACCCATCACCACCACACCACCCAACACCACCACATCACTCAACACCACCCAACACCACCACACCACCACACCACCCAACACCACCCAACACCACCCCACCACCCATCACCACTCAACACCACCCAACACCACCACACCACCCATCACCACCACACCACCCAACACCACCACACCACCCATCACCACCACACCACCCAACACCACCACACCACCCAACACCACCACACCACCCAACACCACCACACCACCCATCACCACCCAACACCACCCAACACCACCACACCACCCAACACCACCACACCACCCATCACCACCACACCACCCAACACCACCACACCACCCAACACCACCACACCACCCATCACCACCACACCACCCAACACCACCACACCACCCAACACCACCACATCACTCAACACCACCACACCACCCATCACCACTCAACACCACCCAACACCACCACACCACCCAACACCACCACACCACCCAACACCACCACACCACCCATCACCACCACACCACCCAACACCACCACACCACCCAACACCACCACACCACCCAACACCACCACACCACCCAACACCACCACACCACCCAACACCACCACACCACCCATCACCACCACATCACTCAACACCACCACACCACCCATCACCACTCAACACCACCCAACACCACCACACCACCCAACACCACCACACCACCCAACACCACCACACCACCCATCACCACCACACCACCCAACACCACCACACCACCCAACACCACCACACCACCCAACACCACCACACCACCCAACACCACCACACCACCCAACACCACCACACCACCCATCACCACCACACCACCCAACACCACCCAACACCACCACACCACCCAACACCACCACACCACCCAACACCACCACATCACTCAACACCACCCATCACCACCCAACACCACCACACCACCCATCACCACCACACCACCCAACACCACCACATCACTCAACACCACCACACCACCCAACACCACCACACCACCCATCACCACCACACCACCCAACACCACCACACCACCCATCACCACCACACCACCCAACACCACCACACCACCCATCACCACCACATCACTCAACACCACCACACCACCCATCACCACCACACCACCCATCACCACCACACCACCCAACACCACCACACCACCCATCACCACTCAACACCACCCAACACCACCACACCACCCAACACCACCACACCACCCAACACCACCACACCACCCATCACCACCCATCACCACCCAACACCACCACACCACCCATCACCACCACATCACTCAACACCACCACACCACCCATCACCACCACACCACCCATCACCACCACACCACCCAACACCACCACACCACCCATCACCACTCAACACCACCCATCACCACCACATCACTCAACACCACCACACCACCCATCACCACTCAACACCACCCAACACCACCACACCACCCAACACCACCACACCACCCAACACCACCACACCACCCATCACCACTCAACACCACCCAACACCACCACACCACCCAACACCACCACACCACCCAACACCACCACACCACCCATCACCACCACACCACCCAACACCACCACACCACCCATCACCACCCATCACCACCCAACACCACCACACCACCCAACACCACCACACCACCCAACACCACCACACCACCCATCACCACCACACCACCCAACACCACCACACCACCCAACACCACCACACCACCCAACACCACCACACCACCCATCACCACCACACCACCCAACACCACCACACCACCCAACACCACCACACCACCCATCACCACCCAACCACCCAACACCACCACACCACCCAACACCACCACACCACCCATCACCACCCAACCACCCAACACCACCACACCACCCAACACCACCACACCACCCATCACCACCCAACCACCCAACACCACTACACCACCACACCACCCAACACCACCACACCACCCATCACCACCCAACCACCCAACACCACTACACCACCACACCACCCATCACCACCCAACGCCACCCAACACCACCCAACCAACCCACCACCCAGTCTAGTTCAAGTGTAAATCACTGACAGCTCCTTTTTTAATCCGCTGCTGGATGAAGGCCTCCCTCCACGCCGTGCCTGTCATGATGGTTGTTTGACCATACTTCACCACGCCGGTCAGTGCGTGTTGGAGGAGCGAGAGAGAGTTTTACGTGACGTTCATGTGGAACGCAGTCACTCACTTATTCTAGCCGCGGGGTGCTATCTACAGTGTGGTCCAGATGTCTCGTGACCCCCATATAATAATCTAAAACGTTAAATTATATGCATTTGAAAGCAATGTTTGGCGTCAATGGGGGGGGGGGGGGGTCACACGACATCTGGACCATCCTGTATGATGGGCACGAGAGATCGCACCGCCATCCTCGCGTCCCTCCTCCTCCTCCACCCGAGGCGAATTCCTGAAATCTTCCTCTCTGCTCCTACCGTGCAGCAGCAGAGCTTCCTCTGCACGACTACAACCCCCACCCCCCGCAATTTCCTTCGGGCCACCGCAACTTTGCCTCTGTCCGTGGTGTCTCTCTCCGGGTCTCTGTGCTGCGTCTATTCGTCTCTCTTTGTGTGTTTTGTTCTGTTGCGCCACTCTCCCTCTGCACGTGCGACTCTCTCCGTGTGTCGATCTATCTCTCTCTCTCTCTACATCCACTGTCCGTCTAGCTCCGTGTCCCGGTTGTGTCATCGTCTGCTTTCCCCCGTGCCCCCCTCTCTGCGTCTCCGCGTGTCCCTCTGTGCACCGCGTCCCCGCGGTCCTCTCTGTAATATCTCCGCTCGCCTACACTTCTCTCTGTTGTCCTTCTCTCTGTCAAGACCCCCACCACCATCACCGCCGCCTCCCCACTACCTCCCCACCCGTTCCCCGCCACAGGGACCCACTTCGTGTTCAGGCGGCACAGCTCACGGGCGACCCCCCCTCCCTCCTCTCCCTCCCACCTCTCCCTCCCACCGCTCAAAACCCCTTAGCCCCCACCCCGCATCCTCCCCCTCCCGCCACCCCCCATCCCTCCTCCCTCCTCCCCCGGCCGCACGTGAACTCTAGCGTGCGCGCCCGGGTGACGTCGCGTCGGTGCCGGGGCGTTGTCTGCGCGGCGCGCGTGCGTGCGCGCGTGCTCGTTTCGTCTGTGTGTGTGTGTACGTGCGTCCGTGTATGTGTGTGGGTGTATCCGCGCGCGTGCGCGCGTGTGTGTGTGTGAGTCTACGTGTGTGTGCGTGCGAGCGAGTTGGTGCCAGTAGCCACGCACAGAGCAAAAACTGCAGAAGCGAAAAATCTTCCTCGGGAGTGCAGCGCGCGCGGCCGACTGGATAACGGAGACCCTCACCTACACACTCGCATCGAGCTTACCTGCGCTTGCCTACCTTGCTTACAGACCTGCATACCTGCCCACCTACCCGCCTAAATACCTGTCCGCCTCCCCGCCTGCCTAGTTAACCTGCCAATCGCTATCGCGGAGAGAGATGTCAGCACGCAAGATCTAATTTTCAGCACGTTCCGCGTTCAACCCGACGCCGCGTACGTAAGCAGTTGCAGACTTTTAGTTCTGGCTGTGAAGGACGCAGTACAATGGAGACTTCGTTTGTCAACTCCGAGTCGCGGTTCTCCGTGATGGGCGATGGATCTCTGCGAGGAGGAGGAGGAGGGTGAGTGAGTCTGCGTGCCGCTGTGCTGCCACATCCCCACCTGTCGATGCGCACGCACACCTTGATGCGCACCCGCGCATCAAGGTGTGCGTGCGATTGGCGCCCATAATGTAAAGTGATATTCGCGTGTGTGTTGCGGAATATCTCCGTGTCTCTGTGCGTTCCTGTGTGTGTCTGTGTCTCTGCGTGTGTCGGTGTGTTAGCGTGTATTATTGCGTTTGTGTGTGTGTGTATACTAGACATCTGTGAAAAAGAGCTTCATAGCTCATCGGATTCCTCCAGTATAAATAAAGATTGTGATTCTGTCTGCTGTGGGTGTCTGTCTGCTGTGTGTATGTCGATCTGTGTGTATGCCGTTGTGTCTATATGTGCGTGCGTGTCTGTGTGTGTAGAGACCGGGAATCGCTAGTCTAGTGGTTAGGGCAATGCGCTTTGTACTTATGGTGAACTTTTTTCGCACCGTACGTAGCCAACCGTGCTACGAACCCGGCAACCCGAAATCGATTCCTGCTCACGGCCAACACCGATGACAATTATCTGAACCTGTCCGACGGGCCTTCCCCTCTAGGTAGACTCAGCCTCAAATGAGTGCCTGGTGCAATGTGTGAGAATTAGCACTGGGGATACAAAGGCGGGCGGGCGTGGTGCTGGTCACCCAACCCCGTCGTGTACCGTGCCGGTCTTTATAGGTGCTCGCTAACATCACTTGCTCCAAAAATTACGTGAAGGCTATACGGGGGGGGGGGGGGGCGCTTTGCCTTGTGTGTGACCGTCTGTGTGTGTGTCTCATGTCCGACAGGATGGACTATCAGGCGTTCATGTACGGCGCACGATCGAGGCGAAGCATTAAAAGAGAAGATTGCAAGGTGTGTCACAGTCCACATTGTAGACTGTACCGGTAACAACAACAACAACAAAAACTCGGCTTTAGCATTGGCGCCAAAACATGGGAGGCGAATTACTCGGTTCACCGATTATTTTGATGGTTTGTGTGTTCATGTTTAAGCGCGAGTTTTTTTTTTTAAAGCAATGTAGAACTTTGTCCTGAGCATGCCCTTTGAGTAAAACCAATGAACGTCATAACCCTAATCTTTGGGGGCCTACAATTGGAAAATGTTAGTTTTAGGATTTTCAGAGTTATGCACACAAAGTCATAGGTATTAATAACACTCAGGAAGGGAGCGGTGGAGTCGTTCGCTAAATCTGTGAACCATTTGGGCACTTTAACATTGTTTTGAATGTACATCAGTCATTTTCAACGTATTCGATATTCCCTTTTTCAAGTTACAGCTCATTGTCAATCCACTGCTGGACGAAGTCCGGTCATGGGGGGGGTAGGGGGGCTGGGTTGTATGACCATACTTCACCACGCTGCTCAATGCGGGTTGGTGAAGAGGTGGGGGGGGGGGAGATGCCAAAACCGGTTCAGAAATCTCGTCTCGCCAGTAATGTTTTACCGTGTCCGGGAATCAAACTCGGGTGGTCTGCTTCAGAACGGAGGTGTGCAAGAGGCACGCTGGGGCGCCACTGATCGGTCCATTGCTCTGCTCCCCCCCCCCTATGAAATGAATATGCGGCCATGAATATGTATCCCATTTATGAGATATCATTAGCCCGTGTGTTTCATTTTCTCCTTTGCTGTATTGGTTGTTGTTGTTGTTGACAACTGTGCCATTACCCCCCCCCCCCCCCCATAAGCAGGTGGCTGTGTTCTGCTCGATTTGAGAAGGGAATGTAAACTCATACTGGGGTCCAGACACAACGAGGGCATTTGCTTTGGCGTTTGAAAGTTCAAACAAAACCACGAATAGGTCTAAGATCGGCGGGACCTGGACCGGTTTATTTTTTTTTTAAATTAAATCTTCAATTGTCACGCGAGGCGGGGAATCTGTGTCGACAATTTCAGCTCGTTTTGCTTCGTAGATCCGAAGATATTAAGCGACAACGATTTTAAAGAATATAAACGGACAACACGGCAAGTTCAATAAAAGTGTGTAACAAAAGACTGCTACGGGAATGGGAGCGGTGGCACGGTGGTTTAGCGCACTGCGCTACAAACTCGGCCCGCCTGAGTTCAATTCCTGGTTAACACCAACGGCGAGTGATATCTTAACCAATCTTGGGCTACCCCCCCCCCCCCTAGGTTGACTCAGCCTTAAAACGAGTTCCCAGTTCGGTGCGTGTGTAAATATCAGCGATGTGGAAACAAAGGCGGCGTTGTGCTGGCCACGAAACGGCAGCCCCGCTGCTTTCTTTTCACTTTGCGCCGCCCTTGATAGGCGCTCGCTAACATCACTCCGCTTGTGTGTGTGCGTGTGTGCGTGCAGGAGGGCTACAAGCTGCCGCACAGATTGATCGAGAAGAAGCGGAGGGATCGGATCAATGAGTGCATCGTGCAGCTCAAAGAGCTGCTGCCAGAGAACTTGAAGCTAGCGGTGAGTGAGCGAGTAAATTGGTGGGTGGGTGAGTGGGTGAGTGGGTGGGTGGGTGAGTGGGTGGGTGGGAGAGTGGGTGGGTGGGAGAGTGGGTGGGTGGGAGAGTGGGTGGGTGGGAGAGTGGGTGAGTGAGAGAGTGGGTGGGAGAGTGAGTGGGTGGGTGGGTGAGTGGGGGATTGGGTGGGTGAGTGGGTAGGTGGGTGAGTGGGTAGGTGGGTGAGTGGGTAGGTGGGTGAGTGGGAGAGACTCGATGCGAGCGAACGAGTGTGAGGTTGAGTGAATGTTTCCGTTTGTGAGGTCTTAAACATCGGAACTCGTGGAGGCCAATGCGTCCGTGTGTACTGACCAAACCACCCCCTAGTGCGCCGTAAATATCTTAATACTTGTATATATATAATACCACTTGTCCCAACTGTCTGTTGTATTTTGACTTTGTGTGTGAGCGAGCGCGTGTGTCTTTGTGACACACGCGGGCGTGATGCTGGCCACCCAACCCCTCGTGTGCCGTGCCGGCCTTCGTTGGTGCTCGCTAACAGCACTTGCCCCCAACGGTCTGTTAAGGCTATACGGGGCATCTTCGCCTTTGTGTCTTTGTGTGAATTTGGGAGCGGTGGTGTAGCGGCTAGCGTGCTGCACTACGAACCCGGCGAACCAGAGTTCTAACCGGAGCCGGGTCTCCCCCTAGGACGATTCAGCCTAAAACGAGTACCTGGTGGGGTGGTGATGACCGCACACCTTCTGGTGTGCCGTGCCGACCTTCATGGGTGCTCGCTAACAGCACTTGCCCCAACGGTCTGTTAAGGCTATACGGTGGGGTAGGGGGTATCTTCTTTGTCTTTGTGTGGGGTGAGCGAGCGCGTCTCTCCTCTGCACGTGTGAGCCCGGCGCCTTGCGTTGTGTGAGAGCTGCTCGCTGTGACAACGTGTGCGTGTCTTTGTGTGCTTAGCTAGCTTACGTATGAAAGCAATCATTTGGTGATACTGCTGCCTCTCTCTGGCAGTGGATGCACAGGCAATAGGCCCTTCACCGCACACGTAAAAGCCCCAGACTCTCCTGTGAAGAAGGGTCATATTTTTTTGTAAGGCAGACGAATGTGTTGAGTGTTTTTGTTATATTTTTTTGCTTATGTATGTGCTTGTGAGAGCCAGCTTTCGCGTGCGTGTGTACATGTTTCTCGGGTTTGTGTGTGTGCGCCTGTGTTCGTGTGCCGTTCCTGGCTAGCGTGTATGCGCCTTTGTGTTATCATGCATTGTGTATGTCAGGGTCAACTTTTGTGAGTGTGTTACACTGGAAGGTTTTTTTTTACGTAAACATTATTGACTTCAACCTGACGGTAGTTATCCCAGCTCTGAGCGTTAATTTACAAGGGAAGCGACTTACTGCGAAGCATATACTTGGAATATGATTTCATAAAGACTTTCTATTTATGAGTTTATGATGTGGCACATAGTGTGTGTGTGTGTCACCTCATGGTGCGATTCGCAAGCATTAGTCCTGGGAAGACAAGGGCGGCCGGGGATTATTTGCTTTAACAGCAGCGAATTAAAAACCGCAGGGTCGGCCATAATCATCGTTCTCGTCCATCTACAATCATCAGTTTCTATAAATCATCGTCCATCAGAAAAAACACATCATCGGCAGCAGTAGCAGCAACACCCATTGCTCGTAGCCATTATTTATAATTATCCATCATCACGATCATCAATACATCAGTGGCAGCAGCTATAGCCATCATCCATCACTACCATTATGGGCCATCATCACACATCATCATCTCACTAACCGACACATTATTATTATTAGCATCATCATTGGCAGTAGCCATGCATCATTGTTATCATCATATATTTTCCTTTGTCTCTTTTATCATCATTGTCATTATCAACCATAATCAAACAATCAATCATCCATTAATCACCTATCACCATCCATCACAATCCTTCCCAGTCAGTTCCTCCTGGGTCGATAAAATGAGCGTCACACATTATTGAGGTTGCACAACTTGGTTGGTCAGACTGCTCCCTGCCACAGGAGAGTTGGATTCCCACTGGCTCTGTAATCCTAACGGAGATTGGCCAGCCATTTCAGCGTGGCGACCTAACTCACGGGGCATCCGTTATCATGCAAACGTGGCCCCAGAGTCAACAGGCCTCTGACATCTGCGTTCAGATTCTTTTGGGGGTTTTGGGTTTACACAGGTGCTGAGAACAAAAGGCAATTCTCAGAACTTTGGCAGCGATGCTTGTGTGTGGGTGGGTGGGGAGCGGTGGTGTACCGTTCCGGCCTTCATAGGTGCTCGATAACAGCACTTGCCCCTAGAGTTTGTTAAGGCTACATGGGGGAGCTTTGCTTTGGGAGCGGTGGTGTAGCGATTAGCGCTACGCTGCGCTACGCAACTGGCGACCCGATTTCGGTTCCCACTCAGGCCAACACCAGTGTAATGATTATCTGAACCGGTCCTGGCCTCCCCTAGGTCCACTCAGCCTCAAATGAGTACCTGGTGCGGTGTATAGACATCGCCACTGGGGAGACAAAGGCGGCCGGCGTGGTGCTGGCCACCCACCCCCCTCGTGTGCCGTTCCGGCCTTCATAGGTGCTCGCTAACAGCACTTGCCCCAACAGTCTGTTCAGGCTATACGGGGTATCTTTGTCTCTGGAGAGAGTGAGTGTGCGCAGTCAGTCTGGCAATTTAGGGGAATTCCGAATTCAGAGTGCATGTTCCTTGTTAATTTTGTTGTTGTTATTCTGCGGCGTATTTGGAGGAAATGACGGACGATGCGCCATTGTGTTTACTCCCGCGACTCTAGAGGTTGAAGAGGTCGAATGATTCACCACCGATTCAACACATTGTCGCGAGTCAATTAAACAATCACTTCTTGTTTCTCGTTTTGATGACTGGCGCGGCCACTAGTGGCTGCAGCAGTCGCCTTTCTGCGCACGGTACGACAATACTGAACGTCATTGACTCGATTATTGAGCGAACAACACACTTGTATCGCATCGAATCGGGTGCGCTCATTCACTTTTTAAAATCCGTCATCAATCCACTGCTGGATGAAGATGGCCCCTTCCCACGCCGCGTGCGTCACGTGTATTTATTGACCCATACTTCACGCTGGTTTAGCGGCACGGGTGGGCGCATGTGGGGCGAAGGGCCGGCGGCGGGGTGGAGGGGCAGGACAGATTCGGGTAAATCACTCGCTGCCGATGTGAGTCACAGCAACGGCCAGGAATAGAAGTAAGGTCGCAGCAGCAGACGTCCGAACACGGCGCGCTAACCACTGCGCACGCGGCCCGCCTGCTCACTCACTGCCACGCCTTGTTGGATTCTTCGTGGCTCGATTGAAATCCCACGCAGCGGCAGGAGGCACGCACGTGGGACGGACCCACAAGCAGCGTGCGCGCCGCTTGTTGGTCGCATTGTTGGTCTCGAGGCGGCTACGTGGAGCTCGCGCTCTTGATCCTTGGCCCATTGTTCGACTCGGAGGTTATTCCCCATTTCTCACACGTGCCACTCTGCAAAATCAACTGCTTTTCGCGAGAGAGGTGGTGGAGGGGGGGGGGGTGGCTTGCGACTCCACGGGTTGGCTTATTGCCCTGCTCGAAACCGCTGCGGTCGTATTGTGTTGTGAAAACGGCAACCCCCAAGTCCATACCGGGCCATAAACACAAACAGCACTCGCACAAGACCGTGCGTGTGGTTGTTAACACCTTGGGTGGAGCGGTGGCGCGGTGGTTAGCGCGCACTGCGATATAAACCCAGCCACCTGAGTTCGATTCCCGGCGATGAGCGATATCCGAACCGGTCGTTGACCGCGTATTGACAGCTGCTGCTGGGGAGGTCCCATTGGGTTAGACTGCAGCAGGAATTGCAGTGGTTGGGATGAGATGTTGATGTAAGGCTGCTTTGAGTTGCCGAGTCATTTAGGCGCCCGCTGTCAATGCCAACCCATCGGCTCTAACTCATTGTCTTCTTGCACCGTGGTCCCGTGCAGACGCTGGGACACCTGGAGAAGGCCGTGGTGCTGGAGCTCACGGTGCAGCACATGCAGGCCCTCACCGCGCTCTCACAGCAACAGAAGGAGCACATCGCCGCCCTGCAGAGCGGTACGGCTCAACAAAGACAAACACTCACACGGCCCTGGCCACGAATTCACACTACATGCCCGCTCAAACCAGCGGGAGCAACAACTCAACTGAACTACAAACTAAACGTGTTTTTTTTCATTAACCAGCTAAGACCCACTCACTAATATAGCTCTTTTTCAGAAGCGACCTGGCCACAAATGATATTTCAATGAAGTGGTTTATCACGTGCAAATTTATAGCAGCCAAATACTCTGAATGCGTGTTGATTCTAAATGTGGAGGGAACAACCGGAGAACCCGGAGAAAAATCCACGAGACCACGGGGGGATAGAGAGACACGCAAATTACAAATATACAGCAGGCGTCAGGGTCGGGATCGAACCCACGAACTCCTGTATACATGGCGAGGTAGTTAACATCTCGCCACGGAGTGGCAGCCAAAGCAGGGAACACGCCCTCGAGAATATCCACCTCGGAGATGGAGCGATGAAATCGAAACCACGTGCAGGCACTCCATGGATTTATACATCGCAGGACTGTGAGAGATGGTGACGGTTTTGGGGAGTCATTGATCCAGCAGTGGCTTGATCATGGCTGATGGTGGTATGGTGATAATGATGATGATGCCAGGAAGAGGAAGACGTATATTAGATAACGTGAATCAGAATATGTATTTATACTGGAGGAATCTGATGATCTATAAAGCTCTTTTTCACCGATGTCCAGTCGAGGAGGGTAAGGAAGTTACAACAACAAACGATACCAAAACGCGATAGTAGTGCAAAGTATACTAAAGGTTAACAAATCACCCATAAACATACTAATAAAACTAAAGCACCGCCATCCGTACCGGGCAGAGCCCACTGGGGTAGTAACGTATAACTCAGAAGCGACCTGGCCACAAGTGACAGCTCGACAAAGTGGCGCATCACGTGGGAATTTAGAGCGGCGAAATAATCTCAAGAATATTTCTAAAAAAACATCCGAATAATGTAAATAATGGTCTAAATAATAATCAAAATAGTAATCTACATAATAATCTAAATAATCGTCTGAATAATCTAAATAATAATCTAAATAAAAACCTAAATAAGCATCTGAATAATCTAAATACCACTCTAAATAATAATTTAAATAATAATCTAAATAATCTAACTAAAAATCCAAATAATAATCTAAATAACCCCGATGCGTGTTTCCTGAATGTGGAGCGAAAAAAACCCCCGGTGAAAACAAAGGTGGCTTTTGGTGGCAGCGGACAAATAGCTCACGGACGGGGGGGGGGGGGGGGTGCGTGGGGGCCTTGCGAAGATTACTTCTGGGGTTAAGAGCGCCCCCGTTGGCCACATTTGGGGATGAGCGCCTCATCTGGGTAAGTGGATTGGCCACCGCCGCGCCCGCCGTGGTGGTCCCGGCTGAGTCTAAACGACTCCCAAAATAGACACTGGGGCGGGGGGGGGGGGGATGCAAATGGGATGAGCGCCGCTCGGCGTCTCCCCCTGCAAGATATTTATAATCCGACTGTTATTCAGGGCAACGCGGAGCGGCACCTGTGGGTTGCAACCCCAACGAATTTCGCATTAAAGTGTTGGTGTTGTTGTTGTTGTTTACCAAGAACACGGTGAGAGGCGTACACCACTCAGCGTGTGTTCTACACCACTCACCGTGGGGTCTTCACTCATTTTCAGTAGGGGGAGTGGGGCGGCACTTTCGCCGTTACGACATCATCAGTGCGAGGGCCGTCACGCATTTGAAACCCATTGGGGTTTGGTAGCACGATAATGATGGGGGGGGGGGGGTGTTTTCACATTTGTGTAATTGTCGGACGGGGCCGCACTAAAAGGCCACCGGGGGCCGCCCGCGGGCCTTGCGATGAAGAACCCCCGCAAGTGTTCGCCGATGCTGCTGCTGCTGCTGATGGTGATTGCAGAGTGCTGGATATGCCAGCAGTAGAGGTGTTTGACGCGTGGCCTAAACGGGTGAAGGGGCAGCCCTGCAATGTCTCGCTCGCGCCACCGTTGGCGGAAGGGCATCCACTCGAGGCAAATCTAGAGGGCCCCCACCCTTTCTCTCTCTCTCTCGAGGGAATATTTGGCCTACTCTTCCACGCCGGTCACACATGTTGAAAGTTTCCAGACTTCTTTGCCCCACAACACACGCGACCTTTTCCTATCGACTAAACTGGCACCTCCGATTAGCACGGATGGCTACGTAGGGTGTGAAAAAAATTCAACATACGTACAAACCCATTCATACTCGTGGGTGAACAGAGCGAATTGAGGGTTACGAATCCAGTGGATTTCCACCATCGCACCAGCCTAATGAAGCTTAAGTCTGCCCCATGCAATAATTAATAGAACGCACGCGGGTTATTTCTGTCGTTACCATTGGCAGCCACAATATGGGTGACACGGCGAGGGTGGCGGGGTGGACGGAGGGGGTGGGTAGAGTACACGGCGGTGGCGTTGCGCCCTGAGATTAAATCGACGCGGTGGGGGGGGGGGGGTATGTGCCGGGGTGGTGGAGGGAGGCACCCCCACTCTCACCGCCCCACGGGGCGGTGAGAGTGGCTGCGATGGCAGATCTGCACCGCTTCGCTCCACTCCCTCCAGTGTGAGGAGGCACCAATGCTAAATTCGGACGGTGCATGCCATCAACACTTCGTCCTGCTGCTGCTGCTGCTGCTGCTCCCACTCGTGTGATCACACCCAGGCGTGCCGCGTGGCGGGTGTGCCACAGTCAGGTGACAGGGCGCTAATGCAAGTTGGTGTTTTGGAACGCTTTCTCCAACTGCGCTCGAAAGTGTTAATGCGGTGCTTCTCGGCCCACTTGGTACGCCTCCCCCCCCCCCCGCCGTTCTGCCCCAATCAAGACCACTGGTCTCACGTGCCCTCCCCGAACCCCCTAAACTCACCCCCCTCCCCCGCCCGCCCGCTTCCCCACCCTCGTCCCACTCATGGCAATTAAGAATCTGCATTGGGGTGCAGTGCACGAGTTGCTTGAACCTTTCTACCAAACTGCGGTGGCCATGCTGTCATGCGTACGTCCTTCCTTGGGCTGCCACTCCATCGACCGGGGTCAGCCGCCGGCCATCTAGCTGCTTAGGACGTATTCGCGGTACACCGGTGCAGCATTACACACCGGTCCTCACAAAAAAGTGTACAATCTAAATTTTAAGCGACATTCGTATTCCGGCCACTTCGACATCACGATAACTCATTTTGACGCAGCCCGCGAGATTTTCTGACCGAGGTTTGCGAATTGCGGGAATATAAATAATTATTGCGACAAATGTGATGTATTGGTGGTGTACCACCAATACATCACATTTACTTTTCTTAGCATTCCGTATTGAACATCCCTTATTAACGTCCCCAATCGCGGCTTTAAGGAAACTACCAAAACCATTCTTGGAAAGTGGCTGTTAAGTTTTGAAAGGGGGCCCACCTCTGTGTTTCAGTCATTTGCCTGGAGATAGTTTTGACCAGGAGTCAACCAACTTGGGTTTTAGCACCCTCCGGTTAGCGTGGTTGGCTACGTACGGTGGTGCGAAAAAAGTTCAGGATGTATGTGTCTGTTTAATTTCTTCCGCGCCGTACGTAGCAGACGGAGAGATGACTTCACAGAGGTCAGAGGCCACGGCTGGACAGGGGCAGCTGCGGCTGGCCGTCTGGAACGCTCTTCCTTCCGACATGAGAAAGCCACTGGAGCTGTGCGCTTTTAAATCTCAATTGAAAACGAATTCTTTTAGAACTGCTTTTTGTGTTTAGTTTGTTGTCCTTCCACCGCACCTCCGATTAGCACGGTTGGCTACGTACGGTGCGAAAGAAATTCTACATGCAGTGCACGCGTTAGAATGCAAACTGTGGCCGCTGCTGCGGGGCGTTATTTAAACGACTAGGGATGGCCTTCGATGGAACTGGCGCTAAATAGAAAATCCTCGTCGGCCAAGGCCGTCGTCAGGGTTTGTGTCATCTTAACGCAAGCATCATTATGCGTTCTCTTTTCTTTACATCCCCTTGTTAATCCACTGCTGGATGACGGCCTCCTGACATCACGTCAGTCATGATGGGTTGTTTGGCCATACCTCACCGGCGCTGGTCGGTATGGGTTTGTGAAGGAGACAGATTGCAGCCCCCAGTTAGCTGGGTTCACGGATTGTATCACGTGCGCAGCGATGTCAGCCGTCGGCAGGGAATCGAACTCAGGTGGCGGGGGCTGGTAGCGCAGCGCGCTCCGCGGCCGTGATAGAAAAGCTTTATAGCTCATCGGATTCCTCCGGTGTATAAATAAATATTCTGATTCTGAGAAAGAGGTGGATGAGTTGGTGGAGCTAAACATCAGAGGGGAAGGTCAGCACACTCGTCGCATTCAGCCCTTCGGGGAACCTCAGGAATTGGGGGGGGTGGGGGGTCAACGAGTAGGGGGGTAAGGGATGAGGTGGGGGAGAGGGGAGGTGCAAGAGGAATGGGGGGGGGGGGACCCCCTCGGCAGCATGCCTATCGCGTTGGGGGGGGGGGAGGCGGCCGGGGGGAGCTGTCCCGATGGGCGGGGCCTGCCCACACATTACAGACATAAATATCCACGTATTTCACGCCAGCCTTTCTACAGTACACGCGGCCACTAATTGCCCTCCCGAGGAAACGAGGCGTTGTAATTGAGGCAGGGGAGGGAGGGAGGGAGCGGGCGAGCAGGAGACCGGGAGAGCGAGGGAGCAGAGAGAAGGTTAGGGATAGAGGGATGGATGTATGGATGGAGAGAGAAACGAATTGCGAGAGGGTGGATGCAGGGATGGAATGGGTGATGGGAGCGATGGCAGTGATGGAAGGTAAACTCTAAGGTATTTTTTTTAATGCAACCAGGTAACGCCCACTGAGCTATCTAGCTATATGGCTATTTTTCAGAAGCAACCGGACCATTAATAATAACTCAACAAAGTGGCTTATCACATGGAAATGTATAGTAGCTAATAAATACTCTAAACGCATGTCGTTTATAAATGTAGAGAGAACCTAAAGAAAAATATACGTGACCACTAAAGGGAAAACATGCAAACCTCAAATATACAGGCGTCATCATGGTCAGGATCGAACCCCCACTACCTCCTGTATACCAGGCGAGGTAGTTAACATCTCACCACCGATGTAGTAGATGCCACATTTTGGTGCTGGTGTTTTGGTCTCGCTTGCTGGTACTGCGTGGTTGGCATGGGTCCTCAAGGAGTTAAAGCAGGAACCGCCTGCCCCGTTTCACCACCCTAAGTGGAATTCCGCCCTGGGCCCCTTTCGGTCCCGGTGCAAATGTGTCGTTAAACCCGCCACCACCCGACACGGACAATTGGTAAGGTTTGTCACGTGAACAAAACGTGGCAGTTCGTCACTAGTACAGCACGCCGGCGTGTTGGAGAGTAAACCCACGAAATTTACAATTCGAGCCCGACATATTAATATTTATGCGATCTCACCCAAAAAAAACACTCGATTATGGATATCCGTAACGTAAGCCTACGTGTTAAACTGACAACATTGCTCATTATATGACGCGTAGTGGTCGGCGTGCATACAATACTGCACTGGTAGCTTGCACACGATACTGCGCTGTCCACCGAACAGCTCCCCCCCCCCGCCCCGCAGAAGGTCGAAATGGGTCTGTGGTTTGCTTGCTTTTAATAAATGCCGCTGCGTAATATTGGTACGGGAAGCTAAGAGGCAATTGATTAAAATACGTTAAGACACAGAACGAGTGTCAGCTTATATATGCTTTTAACACGTATAGAGAATTGTGCCTGACTGAGCAACCCACGCATAGGGCAACGTCAGCCTAAAGTTCAACATTGCCTTAAGCGTGATGCCAAATAAAATTGTAAATTCGTATCATTTTCTCCCCGTGCAGTGTGACACCAAAGCCAAGAAGGTAGCGTACAGAGCCCGCTAGCAGTCACTATTAAGGACATAAGTTCAAATCACATCTAGGGTAGGCTCTGCCCTTTCATCGTCATCACCGTCGCCGTCACCGCCGTCAACCCCTTGCTCTCAGGCTGGTAAACAAAGCGGCACATCGTGGTGGAGCTTGCATATTGTGCGTGCACTCCGTGCACTGCTGCTCAGCTCAAGGAAGTGTAATTCCCACCACTGGCTTAAGACCTCCGGCCGGAGCTGAGGGCCACCCGCCCCGCTAATTATAACACGAGGGCACTCTGACTTTTCATTATTCCTGTGTAGCTCATTTGCACACTGCATTGATGAAGCGTGCTCACAGGATTGCAACACGCGGCTCTGGCACTTGCGCGGAGATTCAAATAGCCCTAGCGCTGTGACTTGCACTCTTGAGCACTTGGGTGGGGGAGGGGTGACGAGTGAGGTTTGCACGTAGCTGCACTGAGTCATTTTCATATTTCAACTTCGGTTTCTGGATTAAAGTTCGACTGATATGATCACGTACGTAGGCCAGTTCTTGGGCATGCAGCGCATCATAAAGACGATGGAGGGAGCGGTGGCACAATGGTTTTGGTGGCACTGCACCATGAAACCGTCGACCTGAGGTCGATTCTCGACTTGGGCTATTGTCAGTGGCAAGTGACATTTGAACCGGGCCTAGGGTCCCCCCACTATTGCCCAATCAACGCTGACTAGCGTGCTGAAGTATGGTCAAATAACCCCCGTGGCCAACGCGGTTGTGGAGAGGTCTTCATCCAGCAGTGGATTGACAAACCATTGGGATTGCCATCGGGCCCTGTATTGTTGATTGCCAGACATGTAACGATGGATCAATTCATTGATGCAAACCGATTATATACGCTCGTGATAAAATTAATCATCTGTGTAAGAATTGATATGTATGACCTATGCAAATCATTTTCATATATTCTTTGGGTCTTTGGGTAAAGTTAGGTAGATAGGTTTGGTTTTTTTAACCTATCTACGTGACTTTACCGAAAGACCCCAAAGAATATGAATTCCTGCAGTCACGAAAGCTTTAAGTAATATTCATATAACTCGCTAATGTTACATTTCTGCTAATGTAGTATACAAAACTGTACAAATAAATATGTAACAAAAAATATGTTATTAACAATACAAGATAAAAAAAAATGAGAACGAGAATTAAAAACATAAACGAAGACAATTCTTGAATCGAATTGCAAACCAGAATCGCGACGGTTCATCTCATATTCGCAGCGGTTGGCGAGATGTTAACTCCCTCGCCTGGTATGCTGGAGGTCGTGGGTTCGATCCCTACACTGGCGCCTGCATATTTGGAGTTTGCATGTTCTCCCCGTGGTTGCGTGGATTTGTTCTCACTCCACATTTAGAATCAACATCCACGCGTTTCGAGTATTTGGCTGCTATCAACGTCCACGTGACGGCCAGGTCAATCTAATAAAGAGCTCAGTCGGCCTTACCTGGTGAAATAAAGAAAGTTCGTTATTCAGTTGCATTCACACACGTGTGGAAATCTGGGACTGGAACATTAACCCCATGAAATGTGAGAGGCTCGTGCTAGAATTAGGAATGATCAGCGCCTCATGTATTGGGTGTCCGACCACATAAAACTAGAGATACAAGTGGATTTATACCAGGCACACGATGATGCCTCTTTAATAACTTTACGTTGAGAACTTTCGCTACTAATACCGAGAGCAGGATTCCGCTCCGCAATAGGCGTTCCGTACTCTGCCGCTTGCCGCTGCCCATTTTCGCAAGCTTTTATTCCTACGAACCGCTGAATTTGTGTTCTATAGTTGTGTTAAATGACAGTGCAAATAATTGACAGCCACTTTTTGAAATGATGTCTCCCCCGTGCAACGTTGGTCATGGGGGATGTTTTGACCATACTTCACCACGCACGTCAGTGGGGGTCAGTGAAGGAGGGTGAGCCAGAACCAGTTGATATATCACTTGCCAATGATCTTAGCTGGGGATGGGAATCAAACTCAGGTTTGTTGGATTAATGGCGCCAACACTCAATCGCAGGACTGTTGTGTGACCATATTAACGGTCGGTATTGATCGAATACAGTAACATGCCACACAGTTGAGCTGTCATTTATGGCCAGGTCGCTTCTGAAAAATAGCTCTATAGCTCAATGGGCCTTACCTGGTAAAATAAACATAGGTAGGGAGGTAATCGATGGGTACAGCGATCATGTACCAAACGCACGCGCACATGAACAATAAAAAAAAAGAAAATTGTAAAGATGAGTCCTAGTGACTGGGATATAAAAAAAAAACCGCTAAATCGCCTTCACTTTGTGCGAGCGAGTGAGATGACGTTTCTGCTCCGCGCGTCTCGCGTTTCTGTCACAGGCGAAGCGACCGCTGCCACGGGCTCATCGTCGTCACCGCCATCGTCGTCACCGCCATCGACTCCCCTCTCGTCGTCGCTGTCGTACAGCGCTGGCTACGAGTCGTGCGCCCGCGAGGTCATGTCCTACCTGGGACGCACGGAGCGTGCCTCTGGACCGCGGCTCCTCAGTCACCTGCAGCGCGCGGTCGGACACGTTGAGCTCGATACGAGCCCGCCCGCCGAGAACAACAACCACCACCAGCAGCAGCAGCAGCAGCAGCTGATGCCGGCGAAGGTCCAGTACCTGCAACAGAGGGCGCAGCAGTCACACTTCTCCAGCAGCGGCAGCAGCGGCAGCAGCGGCAGCAGCGACAGCAGCGGTAGCAGCAGCAGCAGCGGCGGCGATGACGAGTTGGCGCCCCGGCGCAACTGTGTGCCGGTCATCCAGCGAGCTTGCGCCGCCGCCGCCGCCGCCGGCGACGCGAGCGGCAGCGACGACACGGACACGGACAGCGGCTACGGCGGCGAGGGCGCCGGGCCCTCCCCGGCGGAGCCGTCCGGGGTGGGGGAGCGCACGACCCCCCCGCCGCCGCCGCGCGTCAAGCGCGAGGGCGACGCGCCCGAGGCCCCCTGCGGCGGCACCGTCGCGAAGCGGCCCCGGCCGTCCAGCCCGCCGACGGAACGGCCGCGCGCGGGCGCCGTCCCGCGTGGGCAGCAGCAGCAGCAGCAGCTCACGCCGCCGCCACCGCCGCCTCCCCACCCGGCCCTGTGCCTGCCCTTCTACCTGTTCCCACCGTCGGCGGCGTACCTGCAGCTGCTGCGGGAGAAGAGCGGCCTCCGCGAATACGCGTGGCCCACGCAGCCGTTCCCCTTCGCGTACGGGCCGCAGCAGCCGGCGCCGCGGCCCGTCTCCCCGCACCGGGGCGACTGAGCGGCCGACGGTCGCTCGAGAGGAGAGAGAGAGAGGAGAGAGAGAGGAGAGAGAGAGGAGAGAGAGAGAGGAGAGAGAGAGGAGAGAGAGAGAGACAGAGACGCTCTCCGACACGCACTCGAGAGACGCGCCGGGCTCACGGTCGTCGGAGTTCCCCTCTCGTGAACGATTTTGTAAAGAGAGAGGGAAGGGGATTTAAAAAAACCCTCGCACGAACTTTGTGGCCAGCCCCACCCCCCCACGCAAAAGGCGACTCCACGCCACGAGTTAACGGGACAAGGTAGAGAATTCTCCACGACGTAAAGCGACCGCAGCTCATTGTGTGCGTGCACAGTGCAAAGCGATAACGCTAAGTTCATTCCGATGATGATGATGATGACTCCCTCCCACCTTCCAGTGATGAAGTGATATACATACACACGTACACATCAGCACGCACGCCCATACACGGATACACGTTGGGGTCAAGGTCAAGATGTCATTTGTCTGGGGGTAACCTGCCCCTCCTTCAGCCTGCACCCGCACACCACGTGCGGCAACATCCTCTTCCCGACGGCATCGACAGCACACGAGGGAAACATTGCCTGCAAATTACTCAATTGGGTAAATCTACGCAGCAAGATCGCCCTCCCCTGGCACTCCACAGTATATCCATCTGTGCCACACCGTGCCTTGGTGATAGCGTTGTGCAATAAGAATGGCACGAATACCAACTCTACCATTAATATTTTAACAGTATAGCTACGTCTGAATGTCCACCGTTGCTTCCCTTATCCTGCCACGCGAATTCTAATTTCCTACGCGTGCACTCGTTATATTCAAGGGTTAGAAGCGTCTATTCTGTTTGGGGTTTTTTTTCAAGTCCAGTTCTGAGAAACGCCGACGTGTAACTCTCCTGCATCAAGCACACGTCCCTGAATACTGAGGTCGGCCTCCCCACCCGCAAAACACGCGTGCACAGACACACAGTCACGCACGCGTGCACAGGCACACACAAGAGTCACGCACGTGTGCACACACACACACACACCCGCTCCCCTGACATCAGACGGGGAGCGTTAAGACGCGTTGGCAGAAAAACAGCATCGGTCGCTTGGCAATCTTAAAATCTCTGCGCACATTGCATATATGAGGATTATTTATTTTTTATTCAGCCTTTTTTTTTTTTACAAGATTCCATTCGGAAACCTCTTGTGGCGGAGCGCTACGTGCGTGAGAGAACGGCTCTGCGAGATTTCCCGCTGAACTCCTTTCGACAACGACGAAACATCGGTCGAGTGTGGCCGTCTTAACCTCTGCAGCGGCACGAGGCGCTCCTCCCAACGCACTCTGCTATGAGATTGTCACGCCAACGCTGTGATTCAGTCCAACTTAATTGAAGAAGCGAAATTGGCGACTGTGATCTTTAATCCAGCGATGTCGTCTCAGAACTTTTGACCTCGCACGATCAGGAACAATTTTAAAACATAATTGGGAAGACATTGAGCAAGTCGGAGGGAGTCATAGACACTTCAATAAACAAAAAAAATATATAAATATACAGCACCTGTGATATATATAGGATAAACAACTTAAATGTGGCAAGAGTGAGTAAACGGTTAGGCATAGAGGCTTTTGTTGCCCATGCTTTTGCTGACAAATGGCATCGATCAATGATCGTGGTTTAAATTTCCCTCAAGTGGACTTTTACATTTGCACCGTAAAACACATGGCCGTCGTATATTATAACTCAACCCGTACACGGCATTGTCCGTGCGGCAATACGTAATATATTTTGTGTAGGCGCGCATTGTCGCAAATGACATTGCATAGTACTTGGAGTGATGGGCATTATTGTGTGTGTGTGTGTGTGATTAGATGCTGAGCGCGCACGTGTGTGTGTGTGTGAATAGACGCTGTGTGTGTGTGCGTGCGTGTCTCGTTGCTGTGTAGTAGCCAAGGCTGGTCCGGGCAAGCGAGCACTAATTTCCATAGCACGATTTGAGGATTACGTCGGCATATAAATACGCATATGCTGCTGCTGTTGTTTTGTAAATGCCTGCGTTGATGAATTGGCCGGGGTGAATTTGCAATTTGGTTCCATATTTTGGCCGATTTTGACCGGCAACATTTGCCGAAAAGTGTTTTCTGTTGCGAAAAAAAAACCATACAATTAGTTGGCCAAATCTGGATAAAAAATTTTAAAAATATATATATCGGTTGCCCAAATATATCAAATATATATTAGTTGCCAAAATCTGCACACACTTGGTCGATGCCACCCCACAGTGGGCAACTGGGATTGCAACTGCGGGGAGGAGAGTGGCAACTTCCAATCGGATCGCGGGCGGTGGCAACATGAGCGTCGCTTTCCAACCAGGCTCGTGCTGAATGTCCAGGCAGCACGCGGCCACCCGACGTCATTGAGCGGCTCGTGGTTGTCATCTTTTCTCGCGGTCAACGTGTTGCCATGGCAATTGGCCGGCTACAATTGTCCTAGAAATAAAATCGGCCCCTAAGCACATCGTGGGACCTTGAGGGGCGGCCAATTTTTGGGACGGCGAATTCAAATTGTGGCCATGTCAACTTCTATCGCCATCATCATCATTATAGGTTGATCATCAATGGTCATCATGATTCCTCCAGGGTGGATAAAAAGAATAGCACCTTGGTGAGTGTCTGCACTACTTGGTGGGGGAGCGGTTTCGCTGATTAAGAGCAGGCTGCTCAATGCCATAGATCTGTGGCAAATCTCACCACTGCCTAAGCATTTCCAATGATGACTGATGATGATGACGATGATGATGCCGATGATGATGATGATGGGTACCTCCCCAGGCCCGTTTTAACACGGGAGGAGTCACTGGTGACGACTCATTTTGACTTTGTACTCAAATTGCACAATTCTGAACGCACCTTTAGATTTAATTTCGTGTATAGCGTTGCACTTTGACTTTGCAAAGTGACGTGCTGTGGTGATGACGACGACGGTGATGATGATGACTGATAATAATGGTAACAATTGTGATAATACATTGCGCTCGCGCGTGTGTGTGTGTATATATGTATATGAATAGCTGGTACTTTGTGCGTGGTAACCGTGTATTGTAACGGACATCTCCTGTGCCCCACGTGCCTGGCTTTTTTGAGCTGCACGTGCCGTTGTCAGTCGTTCCGTCTCGTTATGGTGCCTTAGTTTGGGCTCTCCCGAGTCCGCATTAGGAATTTCCTCCGCAATGTTATCTCAAAGAGACCGTAGGTTTATGCTAATCATTGTTAACCCTCTCAGCCAGTCGACGACATTAAGTGGAAGGTGAATTTACAACGCGCTGTAAAAAAAATCACAGAGCGACGCGCGGGTGACAACGTGACTTCTATAACGCAACCATTAAATAAAAGTCAAAGAGTTTCTAAGCGCTCGGCCTTTTTGTCACTGAATTTGCGGCTCGGTGTTGCTCATGAGTTGCATGTTTTTGTTGTATGCCTTTTTCACGTGCAAAAAAAATTACCTACTTAACAGCACGGAGGTATCGCCCTACTCCTATTCAACGTAGCTTATACGAAACAATTAACGTGTTTTTCTTGTTTTTGCAAAAAAATACGCAAATTGCACACATTTCACAAAATCTCCCCGTGTATTCTTTTCAATCATGGATAGCCCTTTGTCAATCCATCGCTGAGATAAAAGCTTTTGCCACACTGTCAGTCACGAGGCTGTTTGACCATTGCTTAATCGCGTAGTTTCGATGGAGCTATGAGCAATACAGAGATCACTCACCACTGATGTGAACAAGAGCTCAGGTCACTGGGTGCATTTTACAATGTGCACAATACTGCCTCTCCGCTGCCCCCCGCTATATATGAAAGGTTTTGCAATGGACATAATTTTGGTTCATGTTTTTAGCTGAAGACAAACATGTGTTGGTATACTCTTTGTTTTTTTCGGTAAAGTCAGGTAGGTAAAATAAATGAAAACAACTAAATTAAATCACGACGTTTCGGAGGCAACACAAGCTTCCGTCTTGATTTAATTGAGTTGTTTTCATTTATTTTACCTACGTGACTTTGCCCGTAAAAAACAAAGAGTATGAATCATTGCAGTCACGAAAGCTTCAAATCTAGAATGTGTTGCCATTTTGTACAATATATAAAAACGAACCACCATGGATGATATTCAAACATTTCAAAACGTTTCCAGTGCCCTTCAACTTGCTCTTAACCGAAAAACTGACAGGCAATAATTTTTGCGTAGACATACAAATCACCATTATTTTTTTTCAATTATTCAATACAAAACTCAGATTCTTCTTTTGCTTAGCCTTCAAAACGACAGTATTCGGGTAACTTTTCGCACAAGCAATAACCACCATCGTATGAGTGACCATGTGGTGTGGGTCTCGTGACAAGAGTTGGTGCGATCGGTTTCTGAGTGTAAGCACTTGACCATGCTTTTCCAGTTTATTTTTCAATTAAATTAGCCTTGGGTGGGAGATGCAATTGATTCGACTTGTTAGATTTTTAGCCAAGCTAGACGGGGGGGGGGGGGGAAGGAAGCCTTACCATTGTTATCGCTAAAATTGAGTGCATGGGTAGGTAGCATCAATCGACTGATTTAATTAATTCGGGCCAAGGGCTGGCAAGGCAACGCCTACCAGCAGGATGCTGGCGATATAAAGTCAGGGCACGATGCGAGTGAAGCAGATGGCCGTTTGTGAAGCTACTCTTGTGCCGGGTTGGACAAAACCCACGCTGGGACGGGTCGAGTCGAGTTTTTTGGCACGACGTTTATAGTACACACACAGCACACGGTCCTTATGTAATGTTAGTTCTGCAGTGAGTGAAAATTGTAAGATGCAAATATGCACTGTATGACACCCGGTGTTGATTTGGCTGGGGAATATAAACTCTTCCAAATTGTAAGAATCTACATTTACTCGGTGGCTAATCATTTAACTCGAAAAAAGTGCAAGATATATATTAAATGTGTATGGAAAGTACAGTAATTTCAAAGGGTAATTGTCTAAGTTTTTGTTGCTTATATTTTGCACAATTAATTATCCTGACTTTGGAAGCATTTTCAAACAGGGTGGTCTCGATGCCTTTGTGACCGCCCCCATTTAATTCAAATTTTTTTAAAGCATTATTTAAAACAGAAATTAATATGCAAAGGAACAAATGTTGGGGGGTCACAACACGTCAACCACCGTGTACATTCTTGCTGGTTTTCTGTAGCCAACCACGATTTGCGAGTTTAACACGCAAGGCTTTCGCGACCAGTTATCCACGGGGTTTTTTGGGTTATATCGAAAAAATATAAATGTTCCGTTAAACCCACCACTACCCGACACAGGCAATTTAGTAAGGTTTGTCACGTAAACAACACGTGCCAATTAGTTACGAGTTCAGCACACCGGTGTGTTGGAGAGTAAACCCACGACATTTACAATTCCGAGTACCGTGTGACATTTCGCCGGTGATCACAACAAACCGGCCTCAAGATTGGGAGCTACAGATCAAGCCGAGCAACAGCGTGGCCAGGATCCGGCGTCACGGCGCCATCATCGTGCCCCCCCACCCACACCTGGGGGCCATACAAACCAAAGCCTGGCTCTTAACACCGAAATACTCTTGTTGTCCCGTGAAAAGGTCCCTTTAAACGTTGGCTTTCACCACGCTTACACAACCAATCCAACTCCACGATGACCACATTTCAAACAAGTCTTGACGAAAATAATTATCCACCCTTCAATGTTTCTGAAAGATCCCATTAATACATTTGAAAGAGGTATAGGTCATCTTTTTTTTTGATAGTTTACATTTTTTAGAAGTCTGCCACTGAAAGCAACTTGCGACTTAGGCTATTCCAACGGCTTGCATTTACAATACACCCATAAGTTGTGCTTTGGAGTAGAAGGGGAAGAGACTCAAGATACACACACACACCCCCACACACACAACCACTTAAAAAAGGCAGAGAAGACAGTAAGTAGTGAAATAAGTTTTATTTCATCCCAGCACTGTATTACGACATTTATTTTATCATATAATATATTACACGCAGATCTCCTATGTAGCCCACACAGGCTATTGGGGCAAGTGCCATTAGCCAGTACCCATGGGGGAGTGGTGTGGCCAGGATCACGTCTGACCGCTTTTGTCTCCCCAGTGATGTTTACGCACGGCATCAGGCACACTCATTTAAGTCTGAGTTGACCAAGGGGAGGCCCAGGACTAGTTCACACATTCGCCCTACGTCGGTGGTGATCAGTAATCCAAGGTCGCCAGGTACGTAGCCAAGCGTGCCAACCACGAGGTGACCATCCAGCCAAATACATGGAGATGCCCACCATACGCTCAACAATTCCTTTTCTTAGTCTGCCACCACCGGGGGTCTTGGTTCCACATGAATAACGAAACAAACCCTACGGCTGCAGCTTGCCCTGCTCGTCCGCATTTTTATTTGCAAACTTCTCAAAAAACTTCTTGAAAAAACTTTTATTTATGTCCTCCATGGCCTCCAGGTTATCTGCAAGGAAAACGCACGCGTGTGGTTAATGCTTCCACCATGGAGGATCTCGGAGAACCTCTCCGCTGATGGATGAGGGCCTCCGCCAACGCAGATGGTGATGGGGGTTTACTGATCAAAACTTCACGACGCTGGTCGGTGCGGGGAGTACAGACGTGGGAGTATCAAATATATATAACACGTGCGTCTCGTTTGCCCAGGATGCCCACGTCTCTCCATTTATTTACAGCATTCTTGAGATGCGGTTGCATTCATGGTGCATTGTATTAAATGACAAAGCCCTGCACCCCGAGCTGCTGGATTAGCAGACTGCTGTCTGCGCTGTCTGTGTGTTACGAGGTACTGCATTACCTGTGGACAGGATGAGGCGGCAGTCTTCAGCTGTCATCCCGGTGAAGCTGGTGTTTTGTCGGCGAGGGTACTGCAGAGGTTGTAAACAAAACAAAGAGCGATTAGTCGTGAAGCCGTGCCCGTAAACAAATACAAAACTAAGCACACTGTCAATTCTGCCGGTGAAAGAATTACGGCACTGAACGTAGGAGTTAATCAAGAAGAATTGTACATCAGCTTGGTTTACACGGTGGACGGGCGTGGCCACTAAAATGGCCATCGTGTCTGGTCTATCTGCACTGTGCTTTTAAATCACAGTTTACGATGGCGCTCATTATACGGGTAATGTGTTCAAACTGGGACAATCAGATGGTTACATCAATTGACCAAAACAAAATTGTAACAAACTACTTTATTTTTCTAATTGGGCCAGTTTGCTAAAATTAATGCACTCGCAAACGACCTTTGTGGTTGACACACAGTGTTTTTTGGAGGGACAGATACATGGAGGAGGGGTGGGGGGGGGGAGAGGAGGGTTCTATGACCCACCCATACTTGACATCTGTGAAAAAGAGCTTCACAGCTCATCGGATTCCCCCAGTATAAATTAAGATTCTGATTCTACTGTCCGCTTATTTATTGTTACTTTTTTTGTGGTCAATTTCTGAGGAACGTTTCAAATCGACGACCACCCCCAAACCCCGTTTTTTGGAAGTTGGGAAAACTCCTACAAGCCACGCCCACTACCACCCACCCAGCGGCACGCTTGGCAACACAGGTGAAACTTTTTTTCTTCAATAAACATTCCCGTGTTACCCAATCACTCAAGTAATTAAACAGACAATCGGTACATTTATTTAAATAAGCTGATAGCCCAGTTCTAACGTCGATACTACATACAGCTGAAGAATATTTCCTGACCTTTCAGCTGCCTTGACCAGACATCGAACCTCGCTCCTCTATGCTGAAAGCCGATTACATTTACATCTATACCACTGTTTCCAAGGAGCACGTGTACGACGGCCCTTTGTCATCCACTGCTGGATGAGGACCTCCCCATGCCGTGCCAGTCGCGAGGGGTCGTTTGACCATACTTCACCATACTTGATCAAACTTGACCATACTTGATCATACTTGACCATACTTGATCATACTTGACCATACTTGATTATACTTGACCATACTTGATCATACTTCACCATACTTGATCATACTTGACCATACTTGATCATATTTGACCATACTTGATCATACTTCACCATACTTCACCATACTTGATCATACTTGATCATATTTGACCATACTTGATCATACTTCACCATACTTGATCATACTTGACCATACTTGATCATACTTGACCACACTGGTCAGTGAACGCTGACGGAGGGGGGGTGGCTATACAAGAATCGGAGCGTACAAGTACGGTACAATGTATTTTGCTCAATGTAGTTCCGTTTTCTGCACGGTGGTCACCCAGCCAATCGCTCGCCAGGATCAAATCCGCTTAGCTTCCGATATCTGACGCCGTGTTTTGCATATCTGTCAACCCCTTATCAGTGCCCTACCTTATTACAGACCAATTCAGACCTCATTGGCCATTGCGTGTCCCTTATAAATCTCAACGCTCATCCTACAAAGTCCCAGCACAAGAGATAAACACACACAAAGACAAAAAAATATAGATTTTTTTTTCTTCCCCGTATTGAAACGGTCGTATGTACCTAAAAACTCAATTTCCCTGCACAATAATACGGGCTAAACCGTAATGTTGTTGACAGCCATTGCGTTTGGGTGTATTGCTGGTGATTTGTCATTATTTATTGGCAAGTTCAGGCGACGTGCGACACGCGTGACCCGATGTTGCTGTACTTCAGCGCCCCCCTGCGGTGTTGCTGTGTCTGCGGCACCTTCTTCTGGAAGTAGTTCGTGTTCATTCGCACCAAACTCTCGTACATCTGGTCGCATTTTTCAGGGTCGGCGATCTGTTACACACACACACAAAAAAATATAAACCTCACAAAACCATCAACTTTTCGATTTAAAGCTTTCGTGACTGCAAGGATTCATCTTCATGGTTCTTTCGGTAAAGTCACGTAGAATGAGAATAAAACAATCAAACAAAATAAGACGATAAAATTCTCACGACGTTTCGGCCGAGCTCTGTCTTCCATACAGACCTGTCTCTCCTCACCTGAAGAAGGCTACTTGTGTTGTGGCCGAAACGTCGTGAGAATTTTATCGTCTTATTTTGTTTTATTCTCATTCTACGTGACTTTTACCGAAAGAACCAAGAAGAAAAAAAACCCCATCAACATTGAGAGGAGGCAATCTGGTCGGTTATGCGGGGGGCTAAGCGAAAACACCTCCCATCGACGACGTCTTCACACTGGAAGGGATTTCATTCGCACGCGTTCCATTCCCCGCACCGCATACGATAAGCGCGTGGCTTATAAGCGCGGTGATCACCCCGACACGAGCACGAACCACACTCAACCTCACGTCATTTTCTTACAAGCTCCGAACCCAACCAGCCACGACCCGGGGTGATTTTGTACCCCTCCACCTCCACCCGCCTTGCATAACGCACAGCACTTTTGACTTTCGCGGTTTACACACTTGAGAGACGAATATCCCGCCACCATGTACAGCCTTGGCCAGACTCCTGGGGGGGGGTGGTGCAAGTGTTGTTAGCGAGGCGCCTTCGAAGGTCGGCACGGCCTTCGCGTGTGCACGCTTCGAGGCCGAGTCGACCTAGGGGAGGCCCAGGACCCTGTCCGGCGACAATCGTCGCCGGTGTCGTTGCCGGGTTCGTGGCGCAGCGCTCACCGCGAAAACGCCACCGCCTCCACGCGGTTACACAACAACAACAACAGCCGCCGCCACCACCACCACCGCACCTGAGTGTGTTCGCCCTCGCGGAAAGCCGCAGCGACCCTCGCCCTGAGGTGCTCGCCGAGATCGCGGCCGCGCTTGCTCGGCTCGAGGCGCCACTCCTCGCACAGGCGCAGGAAGAGGCGGTAGCGCGTGGCGGCCATGGCGGATCAGCTGACGGCAACGGGGAGCTGGGCCGGGGGGTCGGCGCACGTGGTGGGGGAGAGGGGAAGGGGTGATGGGGGGGTGACGTCACTCGCACCAGACTACCTGGCGGCCATGTTGCTACGGGGGGTGCGGGGGGGTTGTCGCGTGTTGGGTGGTTTAAAGTTTAAATGTCTGCCGCCTGATGATGCTGGTTGTAATTATAACGCCTGATGGTGCTAGTTGTGATTATGACGCCTGATGGTGCTAGTTGTAATTATGACGTCTGATGGTGCTAGTTGTGATTATGACGTCTGATGATGCTAGTTGATGATGCTAGTTGTAATTATAACGCCTGATGGTGCTAGTTGTGATTATGACGCCTGATGGTGCTAGTTGTAATTATGACGTCTGATGGTGCTAGTTGTGATTATGACGTCTGATGGTGCTAGTTGTAATTATAACGCCTGATGGTGCTAGTTGTGATTATGACGCCTGATGGTGCTAGTTGTAATTATGACGTCTTATGGTGCTAGTTGTAATTATGACGCCTGATGGTGCTAGTTGATGATGTTAGTTGTAATTATGACGCCTGTTGATGCTAGTTGATGATGCTAGTTGTAATTATGACGCCTGATGGTGCTAGTTGTAATTATGACGCCTGTTGATGCTAGTTGATGGTGCTAGTTGTAATTATGACGCCTGATGGTGCTAGTTGATGGTGCTAGTTGTAATTATGATGCCTGATGATGCTAGTTGATGGTGCTAGTTGTAATTATGATGCCTGATGGTGCTAGTTGATGGTGCTAGTTGTGATTATGACGCCTGATGGTGCTAGTTGTAATTATGACGCCTCATGGTGCTAGTTGATGATGCTAGTTGTAATTATGACGCCTCATGGTGCTAGTTGATGATGCTGGTTGTAATTATGACGTCTGATGATGCTAGTTGATGGTGCTAGTTGTAATTATGATGCCTCATGGTGCTAGTTGATGATGCTAGTTGTAATTATGACGCCTGATGGTGCTAGTTGATGGTGCTAGTTGTGATTATGACGCCTGATGGTGCTAGTTGTAATTATGACGCCTCATGGTGCTAGTTGATGATGCTAGTTGTAATTATGACGCCTCATGGTGCTAGTTGATGATGCTGGTTGTAATTATGACGTCTGATGATGCTAGTTGATGGTGCTAGTTGTAATTATGACGCCTGATGATGCTAGTTGATGATGCTAGTTGTGATTATGATGCCTGATGGTGCTAGTTGATGGTGCTAGTTGTGATTATGACGCCTGATGATGCTAGTTGATGATGCTAGTTGTGATTATGATGCCTGATGGTGCTAGTTGTGATTATGATGCCTGTTGGTGCTAGTTGATGATGCTAGTTGTAATTATGATGCCTGATGATGCTAGTTGTGATTATGATGCCTGTTGGTGCTAGTTGTAATTATGATGCCTCATGGTGCTAGTTGATGGTGCTAGTTGTAATTATGACGCCTGATGGTGCTAGTTGTGATTATGATGCCTGATGGTGCATGTTGATGATGCTAGTTGTAATTATGACGCCTGATGATGCTAGTTGATGATGCTAGTTGTGATTATGACGCCTGATGATGCTAGTTGATGATGCTAGTTGTATTTATGATGCCTGATGATGCTAGTTGATGGTGCTAGTTGTAATTATGACGCCTGTTGATGCTAGTTGATGATGCTAGTTGTAATTATGACGCCTGTTGATGCTAGTTGATGATGCTAGTTGTAATTATGACGCCTGATGGTGCTAGTTGATGGTGCTAGTTGATGATGCTAGTTGATGATGCTAGTTGTATTTATGATGCCTGATGATGCTAGTTGATGGTGCTAGTTGTAATTATGACGCCTGTTGATGCTAGTTGATGATGCTAGTTGTAATTATGACGCCTGATGATGCTAGTTGATGATGCTAGTCGTAATTATGACGCCTGATGGTGCTAGTTGATGATGCTAGTTGTGATTATGACGCCTGATGGTGCTAGTTGTAATTATGACGCCTGATGATGCTAGTTGATGATGCTAGTTGTAATTATGACGCCTGATGGTGCTAGTTGATGATGCTAGTTGTGATTATGACGCCTGATGATGCTAGTTGTAATTATGACGCCTGATGGTGCTAGTTGATGATGCTAGTTGTAATTATGACGCCTGATGGTGCTAGTTGATGATGCTAGTTGTGATTATGACGCCTGATGATGCTAGTTGTAATTATGACGCCTGATGGTGCTAGTTGATGATGCTAGTTGTAATTATGACGCCTGATGATGCTAGTTGATGGTGCTAGTTGTAATTATGACGCCTGATGATGCTAGTTGTAATTATGACGCCTGATGGTGCTAGTTGATGATGCTAGTTGTAATTATGACGCCTGATGGTGCTAGTTGATGATGCTAGTTGTAATTATGACGCCTGATGGTGCTAGTTGATGATGCTAGTTGTAATTATGATGCCTGATGGTGCTAGTTGATGATGCTAGTTGTAATTATGACGTCTGATGGTGCTAGTTGATGATGCTAGTTGTAATTATGATGCCTGATGATGCTAGTTGTAATTATGACGTCTGATGGTGCTAGTTGATGATGCTAGTTGTGATTATGATGCCTGATGATGCTAGTTGTAATTATGACGCCTGATGGTGCTAGTTGATGATGCTAGTTGTAATTATGATGCCTGATGGTGCTAGTTGATGATGCTAGTTGTAATTATGACGCCTGTTGATGCTAGTTGATGATGCTAGTTGTAATTATGACACCTGTTGATGCTAGTTGATGATGCTAGTTGTAATTATGACGCCTGTTGATGCTAGTTGATGATGCTAGTTGTAATTATGACGCCTGTTGATGCTAGTTGATAATGCTAGTTGTAACTATGACGCGTGATGATGCTAGTTGATGATGCTAGTTGTGATTATGACGCCTGATGATGCTAGTTGTCATTATGACGCCTGATGGTGCTAGTTGATGATGCTAGTTGTGATTATGACGCCTGATGATGCTAGTTGATGATGCTAGTTGTGATTATGATGCCTGATGATGCTAGTTGATGATGCTAGTTGTGATTATGATGCCTGATGATGCTAGTTGATGATGCTAGTTGTGATTATGACGCCTGATGATGCTAGTTGATGGTGCTAGTTGTAATAATGACGCCTGTTGGTGCTAGTTGATGATGCTAGTTGTGATTATGATGCCTGATGATGCTAGTTGTAATTATGACGCCTATTGATGCTAGTTGATGGTGCTAGTTGTGATTATGACGCCTGATGATGCTAGTTGTGATTATGACGCCTGGTGATGCTAGTTGATGATGCTAGTTGTAATTATGACACCTGTTGATGCTAGTTGATGATGTTAGTTGTAATTATGACGCCTGATGGTGCTAGTTGATGATGCTAGTTGTAATTATGACGCCTGGTGATGCTAGTTGATGGTGCTAGTTGTTATTATGATGCCTGATGATGCTAGTTGATGGTGCTAGTTGTTATTATGATGCCTGATGATGCTAGTTGATGATGCTAGTTGTGATTATGACGCCTGATGGTGCTAGTTGATGGTGCTAGTTGTAATTATCATGCCTGATGGTGCTAGTTGATGATGCTAGTTGTAATTATGATGCCTGATGATGCTAGTTGATGATGCTAGTTGTGATTATGACGCCTGATGGTGCTAGTTGATGATGCTAGTTGTAATTATGACGCCTGATGATGCTAGTTGATGATGCTAGTTGTGATTATGACGCCTGATGGTGCTAGTTGATGATGCTAGTTGTAATTATGACGCCTGTTGATGCTAGTTGATGATGCTAGTTGTAATTATGACGCCTGTTGATGCTAGTTGATGATGCTAGTTGTAATTATGACGCCTGTTGATGCTAGTTGATGATGCTAGTTGTAATTATGACGCCTGTTGATGCTAGTTGATGATGCTAGTTGTAATTATGACGCCTGTTGATGCTAGTTGATGATGCTAGTTGTAATTATGACGCCTATTGATGCTAGTTGATGGTGCTAGTTGTAATTATGACGCCTCATGGTGCTAGTTGATGGTGCTAGTTGTATTTATGACGCCTGATGATGCTAGTTGATGATGCTAGTTGTAATTATGACGCCTGTTGATGCTAGTTGATGGTGCTAGTTGTAATTATGACGCCTGATGGTGCTAGTTGATGATGCTAGTTGTAATTATGACGCCTGATGGTGCTAGTTGTGATTATGATGCCTGATGATGCTAGTTGATGATGCTAGTTGTGATTATGACGCCTGATGATGCTTGTTGATGATGCTAGTTGTAATTATGACGCCTGATGGTGCTAGTGGATGATGCTAGTTGTAATTATGACGCCTCATGGTGCTAGTTGATGATGCTAGTTGTGATTATGACGCCTGATGATGCTTGTTGATGATGCTAGTTGTAATTATGACGCCTCATGGTGCTAGTTGATGATGCTAGTTGTGATTATGACGCCTGATGGTGCTAGTTGATGATGCTAGTTGTGATTATGACGCCTCATGGTGCTAGTTGATGATGCTAGTTGTAATTATGACGCCTGATGATGCTAGTTGATGATGCTAGTTGTAATTATGACGCCTGTTGATGCTAGTTGATGATGCTAGTTGTAATTATGACGCCTGATGGTGCTAGTTGATGATGCTAGTTGTGATTATGACGCCTGATGGTGCTTGTTGATGATGCTAGTTGTGATTATGATGCCTGATGGTGCTAGTTGATGGTGCTAGTTGTAATTATGACGCCTCATGGTGCTAGTTGATGATGCTAGTTGTGATTATGACGCCTGATGGTGCTTGTTGATGATGCTAGTTGTTATTATGATGCCTGATGATGCTAGTTGTGATTATGACGCCTCATGGTGCTAGTTGATGATGCTAGTTGTGATTATGACGCCTGATGATGCTAGTTGATGATGCTAGTTGTGATTATGACGCCTGATGGTGCTAGTTGATGATGCTGGTTGTAATTATGACGCCTGTTGATGCTAGTTGTCATTATGACGTCTGATGATGCTAGTTGATGGTGCTAGTTGTTATTATGATGCCTGATGGTGCTAGTTGTAATTATGACGCCTGATGGTGCTAGTTGTAATTATGACGCCTGATGGTGCTAGTTGATGGTGCTAGTTTTAATTATGATGCCTGATTATGCTAGTTGTAATAATGACGCCTGATGGTGCTTGTTGATGATGCTAGTTGTGATTATGATGCCTGATGATGCTAGTTGATGATGCTAGTTGTAATTATGACGCCTGTTGATGCTAGTTGATGGTGCTAGTTGTAATTATGACGCCTGTTGATGCTAGTTGATGATGCTAGTTGTAATTATGACGCCTGTTGATGCTAGTTGATGATGCTAGTTGTAATTATGACGCCTGATGGTGCTAGTTGATGATGCTAGTTGTAATTATGACGCCTGATGATGCTAGTTGATGGTGCTAGTTGTGATTATGATGCCTGATGATGCTAGTTGATGATGCTAGTTGTAATTATGACGCCTGATGGTGCTAGTTGATGATGCTAGTTGTGATTATGATGCCTGATGATGCTAGTTGATGATGCTAGTTGTAATTATGACGCCTGATGGTGCTAGTTGATGATGCTAGTTGTAATTATGACGCCTATTGATGCTAGTTGATGGTGCTAGTTGTAATTATGACGCCTGATGGTGCTAGTTGTAATTATGATGCCTGTTGATGCTAGTTGATGATGCTAGTTGTAATTATGACGCCTATTGATGCTAGTTGATGGTGCTAGTTGTAATTATGACGCCTGATGGTGCTAGTTGTAATTATGACGCCTGATGATGCTAGTTGATGATGCTAGTTGTAATTATGATGCCTGATGATGCTAGTTGATGATGCTAGTTGTAATTATGACGCCTGATGGTGCTAGTTGTAATTATGATGCCTGATGATGCTAGTTGATGGTGCTAGTTGTAATTATGACGCCTCATGGTGCTAGTTGATGGTGCTAGTTGTAATTATGACGCCTGATGATGCTGGTTGTAATTATGACGCCTCATGGTGCTAGTTGATGATGCTAGTTGTAATTATGACGCCTGATGATGCTAGTTGATGGTGCTAGTTGTAATTATGATGCCTGATGGTGCTAGTTGTGATTACAGGCGAAACGTCGTACTCAAATTGTAAATGTTGTGGATTTACTCTCCAACACACCGGTGTTCTGTACTAGTAATGAATTGGCACGTTCTGTTTACGTGACAAACCTTACTAATTGGCTGTGTCAGGTGGTGGCGGGTTTAACGACACATTTATATTTACTTGATTGCCCGATCTAACCCAAAAAAAACCTGTATCATGGATGATATTGGTCGCGAAAGCCTTTTTACACCCAGGTGAGAGAAATAAAGAGGTCCGTTTAACACGCAGGCTTTCGCGACCAATGTTGTACACAATTATTTTTGTTTAAAAATAGGCTAACAGTGATAACGTCACCTTTACTCTATTTAAGACCAAAAACAGGATGACTTTACAATTCTGGCTACCGCCTGATGACGTTGGTTGTGGTTGTTGTAATCACCAGCGAACCGTCACACGGTACTCCAATTGTAAATGTTGTTGTGGGTTTACTCTGAAAACACACCGGGTGTGCTGCAGTAGTTACTAATTGGCACGTTTTTTTACGTGACGTGTGAATGAATGAGACATTCGGTCTACTGAGCATAGTTGTAACATCGATGATGATGTCGTGGTGTGTAATGCTTAGCACACTTGGGCTTGCAATCCACATGTATTCGATTCTATCTCCCAAGCGTGACAGTTGGAATAAATTCAGTTTCAGTTTCATTGTATTCGGTATAACCCTGTGAGCCATGCGGCTCTTGACTCGGGTGCAACCGCAACAAAGCAAAAACATGCACCAAGAAACATCTTAAATTGAGGTGCACGTTTCTTAAATCCCACCCCAGCAGTATGAATGTGTACACCGCTGTGAGAAGATCGGCAGGTTGCGCGTGGTGGGACAAAGAGGGCGGTATCCAAATATTCTAAGACGTCCAGGCCAGCGTGGAAGACGAGGCCAAAGCACCATGCAGAACGGAGCCTTCTAGAAGCTCCGTCGAGTGGAGGGACTTCCTCCAGCCGTGACGTGAGCGAGCAATTAACAGGACTGCACATTTTTTTTATTATAATAATAATACTAATGGCAATGTCTGGAGGGAGAGTGGCTTGATGGTCAGTAACAAAGCAATCCAAGGAATTGAACGCATCCCAGGGGACGTTTGTCAAGAAGGTAGAGCGACGAAGTGACCAAAGTGCAGCGATTCCCAACAATTTTCGAGTGTGCCGACCCCTTTTTCAACCTCCAAGCATTTCGCTGACCACCGCATGCTACTTACTAGTTGTGTGCAATGCTACGTTTCCTTGGTGAGGGTATTATTTTTCGTTGGTTCTTTCGGTCAAGTCACGTAGTTAAAAGTAAAGTAGAACAAATCACGACGTTCCGATCGCAACACAAGCAGTCGTCATCAGCCTGATGAAGAGTATGGATCCCTGCAGTCACGAAAGCTTCAAATCAAGATTGATATTATTTTGTATTCTTTTCCGCGGACCCCCAGGGGTCTGAGAACCACGGGTTGGGAACCTCCTGACCTCGTGGACAGGGTGCTCCAAATATCTTGTGACCCCCTCTTTTCAGTCTCTAATTTTTTTTATAATTTTTAGAGTAATGTTCATTCCAAACAGAAATATCAGGGGTCAATTAATTGGGGGAGGCGGGGGGGGAGATGTCACAAAGACATCTAGACCACCCTGTAGAAGTGCGAGGTGCATTGTTGCTTCGACCGATTGTGACGTGGCGATTAGTTGGGAAAGGGCGTTATCCAGCAGTGGATTCGTCATGAGCGATGATGTTGATAGAGATCTGTATAAAATGTCTCCACCAATATTCAGACGCTATCTCGGTCACGTGTAGTACCGTATTACTATTATTGGCATGCGTGTTCACCCAGGAAGGCCTCAATAACTTTCAGGAGTGTCCTGTAACGTCTGTCAAAGTAATACCAATTAACTAATTTGCATGCTATTCGTCAGCACGGCTAATACCAATTACATTGTTGGGGCTTTTTTTGTTACTTATGGGAAGAAAGTGGATAACCTGGAGGAATGCCAAGCCAAGCAAAACAGGAAAAATATGCAAACTCCATGCAGAAAGGTAGTCCGTGTCGGGCGTCGATCCCAGGTCATTCGTGCTCTGAGGCACGAACGAACGTTGTTACCACTGCACCACCCTGCCGCCGATCGTTGTCCCTTAGGGTTAACATTCGTGAAATGTCAATCAACATTTTTCTGCTTTCATGATCCCGTTGATTGCTATGACGTCCTCAATCATAGTCTTCCTTGATTTTCATTTAACCGGAAAAAAAGCGTCATTTAGTCTCCAGAATTTTTAGGAGGATCCTGCATTAAAGCGCTTGGCCACTTCCATTATAATGAGCATTTCGATTGCTGTAGGAAACCAGAATTTCTGGAGAAAACCCACCACACACACACACAACTCAAATGTTCGCCGAATTTTTTCTTCACGAAGCCACTTGCCGCGCTGCCATTTCCCGACAGTCCAGCTGGTTTGGTTTGTTTCACTATTCTCTACATGATACGTAAACCATGGCCTCCAAAGTAGGGATGTTTAAAAAAACCACATTAATCACATCGGTAACACCAATAATTGGCTTCGATACGTCAATTTTTGACATCGATGTTGATCCCTCCACTAACGTGAGAACATCGATGTTTCCTTTCGATGGAGCTGGGATCCTGCACATGGAGTTCCTGCACCTGGAGCCTAGAGACCCTGCACCTGGAGCCTAGAGACCCTGCACCTGGAACCTAGAGACCCTGCACCTGGAGCCCAGAGACCATGCACCTGGAGCCTAGAGACCATGCACCTGGAGCCCAGAGACCATGCACCTGGAGCCCAGAGACCCTGTACCTGGAGCCTAGAGACCCTGCACCTGAAGCTGAGAGACCCTTCACCTGGAGCCTAGAGACCCTGCACCTGGAGCCTAGAGATCCTGCACCTGGAGCTGAGAGACCCTGCACCTGGAGCCCAGAGACCCTGCACCTGGAGCCTAGAGACCCTGCACCTGGAGCCTAGAGACCCTGCTCCTGGAGCCCAGAGACCCTGTACCTGGAACCTAGAGACCCTGCACCTGGAGCCTAGAGACCCTGCACCTGGAGCCTAGAGACCCTGCACCTGGAGCCTAGAGACCATGCACCTGGAGCCTAGAGACCCTGCACCTGGAGCCTAGAGACCCTGCACCTGGAGCCTAGAGACCCTGCACCTGGAGCCTAGAGACCCTGCACCTGGAGTCTAGAGACCATGCACCTGGAGCCTAGAGACCCTGCACCTGGAGCCTAGAGACCCTGCACCTGGAGCCTAGAGACCCTGCACCTGGAGCCTAGAGACCCTGCACCTGGAGCCTAGAGACCCTGCACCTGGTGCCTAGAGACCATGCACCTGGAGCCTAGAGACCCTGCACCTGGAGCCTAGAGACCCTGCACCTGGAGCCTAGAGACCCTGCACCTGGAGCCTAGAGACCCTGCACCTGGAGTCTAGAGACCATGCACCTGGAGCCTAGAGACCCTGCACCTGGAGCCTAGAAACCCTGCACCTGGGGCCTAGAGACCCTGCACCTGGAGCCTAGAGACTCTGCACCTGGAGCCTAGAGACCATGTACCTGGAGCCTAGAGACCCTGCACCTGGAGCCGAGAGAGACTGCACCTGGAGCCGAGAGACCATGCACCTGGAGCCTAGAGACCATGTACCTGGAGCCGAGAGAGACTGCGCCTGGAGCCTAGAGACCCTGCACCTGGAGCCTGGGGACCCTGCACCTGGAGCCTAGAGACCCTGCACCTGGAGCCTAGAGACCCTGCACCTGGAGCCTAGAGACTCTGCACCTGGCGCCTAGAGACCATGTACCTGGAGCCTAGAGACCCTGCACCTGGAGCCGAGAGAGACTGCACCTGGAGCCGAGAGACCATGCACCTGGAGCCTAGAGACCCTGCACCTGGAGCCGAGAGAGACTGTGCCTGGAGCCTAGAGACCCTGCACCTGGAGCCTAGAGACCCTGCACCTGGAGCCTAGAGACCCTGCACCTGGAGCCTAGAGACCCTTCACCTGGAGCCTAGAGACCCTTCACCTGGAGCCTAGAGACCATGCACCTGGAGCCTAGAGACCCTTCACCTAGAGCCTAGAGACCCTTCACCTGGAGCCTAGAGACCCTGCACCTGGAGCCTAGAGACCCTGCACCTGGAGCCTAGAGACCCTGCACCTGGAGCCTAGAGACCCTGCACCTGGAGCCTAGAGACCCTGCACCTGGAGCCTAGAGACCCTGCACCTGGAGTCTAGAGACCATGCACCTGGAGCCTAGAGACCCTGCACCTGGAGCCTAGAGACCCTGCACCTGGAGCCTAGAGACCCTGCACCTGGAGCCTAGAGACCCTGCACCTGGAGCCTAGAGACTCTGCACCTGGAGCCTAGAGACCATGTACCTGGAACCTAGAGACCCTGCACCTGGAGCCGAGAGAGACTGCACCTGGAGCCGAGAGACCATGCACCTGGAGCCTAGAGACCATGTACCTGGAGCCGAGAGAGACTGCGCCTGGAGCCTAGAGACCCTGCACCTGGAGCCTGGGGACCCTGCACCTGGAGCCTAGAGACCCTGCACCTGGAGCCTAGAGACCCTGCACCTGGAGCCTAGAGACTCTGCACCTGGAGCCTAGAGACCATGTACCTGGAGCCTAGAGACCCTGCACCTGGAGCCGAGAGAGACTGCACCTGGAGCCGAGAGACCATGCACCTGGAGCCTAGAGACCCTGCACCTGGAGCCGAGAGAGACTGCACCTGGAGCCTAGAGACCCTGCACCTGGAGCCTGGGGACCCTGCACCTGGAGCCTAGAGACCCTGCACCTGGAGCCTAGAGACCCTGCACCTGGAGCCTAGAGACCCTGCACCTGGAGCCTAGAGACCATGCACCTGGTGCCTAGAGACCCTGCACCTGGAGCCTAGAGACCCTGCACCTGGAGCCTAGAGACTCTGCACCTGGAGCCTAGAGACCATGTACCTGGAGCCTAGAGACCCTGCACCTGGTGCCGAGAGAGACTGCACCTGGAGCCTAGAGACCATGCACCTGGAGCCTAGAGACCATGCACCTGGAGCCTAGAGACCATGCACCTGGCGCGGAGAGAGACTGCACCTGGCGCCTAGAGACCCTGCACCTGGAGCCTGGGGACCCTGCACCTGGAGCCTAGAGACCCTGCACCTGGAGCCTAGAGACCCTTCACCTGGAGCCTAGAGACCCTTCACCTGGAGCCTAGAGACCATGCACCTGGAGCCTAGAGACCCTTCACCTAGAGCCTAGAGACCCTTCACCTGGAGCCTAGAGACCCTGCACCTGGAGCCTAGAGACCCTGCACCTGGAGCCTAGAGACCCTTCACCTGGAGCCTAGAGACCATGCCCCTGGAGCTGGGACCTTGCACCTGGAGCTGAGAGAACCTGCACCTGGAGCCCAGAGACCCTGCACCTGGAGCCTAGAGACCATGCACCTGGAGCTGAGAGACCCTGCACTTGGAGCTGAGAGACCCTGCACCTGGGGCAATTTCAAGCGTGAGTTGCCACCTCCCTGGGGCTGATGTCTTGGTTTGGAGCGTTGCTGCTGGGATGTGAATGAATGTGATGGCAGGGGAGGTGGTGTGAAGCTTGGTACGAGGTTTCATATTCAGGCAGATTCTAATCTCTTGCAGTCTTAGAGCCCAATTGGTGTGCTCTGTGTGCCCAGTGAAAGCTCATTTAGTTTCAGGGTACTTGCATCTAATTAAGACTTTATGTATAGCAGGAAGAGGTATTAATGGGTACAGAATATGTTTATGTGTGAGAAAAGCCTGTGTACGTTAAACTCTGTCATATAATCACACTAAGTTACAGTCATGTGAAACACATACAAATTTGGCGTATACAATACGTCATAATAATCACTAAACACAGGCACATATACGGACAATTTTTGTTAATCTACTGCTGAATGATGGCGTCAGTCTTGGAGGGTAAACATTTGGTCCTCCCTGTACCAGGGGTCGGTCACCAAAAACAACAACAAGAGGCATTCTTTTCGATTTTGGTAAAAAAAGATCTCAATTTCAAGCGCCACAATGCAACGTGAACACGAGACGGTGGTCCTTAATAAATAACGTCACGAAATGTTTCATAATGTGCCACATACGGCTCTGGAACCGCAGGTTGCCGACCCCTGCCCATGGTAAAGTGGACTTCCATGGTAAAGTGGACTTCCATGGTAAAGTGCACTTCCATGGTAAACTGGACTTCCATGGTAAAGTGGACTACCATGGTAAAGTGGACTTCCATGGTAAAGTGGACTCCAATGGTAAAGTGGACTCCCATGGTAAACTGGACTTCCATGGTAAACTGGACTTCCATGGTAAAGTGGACTTCCATGGTAAACTGGACTTCCATGGTAAAGTGGACTTCCATGGTAAACTGGACTTCCATGGTAAAGTGGACTTCCATGGTAAACTGGACTCCCATGGTAAACTGGACTTCCATGGTAAACTGGACTCCAATGGTAAACTGGACTTCCATGGTAAACTGGACTTCCATGGTAAAGTGGACTCCCATGGTAAAGTGGACTTCCATGGTAAACTGGACTTCCATGGTAAACTGGACTCCAATGGTAAAGTGGACTTCCATGGTAAAACTGGACTTCCATGGTAAACTGGACTTCCATGGTAAACTGGACTTCCATGGTAAACTGGACTTCCATGGTAAACTGGACTCCCATGGTAAACTGGACTTCCATGGTAAACTGGACTCCCATGGTAAAGTGGACTCCCATGGTAAACTGGACTTCCATGGTCAGGGGTCGGCAACCAAAATAATAAGAAGAGACATTTTTTTCCCCCAATTTCAAGAGCCGCACTGCAGTCCCTTAAAGAGCCACCGCATGCGGCTCCAGAGCCACAGGTTTTGCCGACCCCTGCCCTGGATCATTCAGCCCGTAGATTGACACTGGTTGCCCTGCACAGAATACACACCACCGTGATCTGTACTCAAAACGCAATTCTCGCTGCCCTTATTACACAAGAGATGTCGTCAATGGGCATGATTCATCCCCAAATCAGCTGATTCTCTCCGTCACCACCCTTCGCTACGGCCCTCATCACGTTGCCTTCGAAGCTCCTCTCTATTTCTCCTTAATGTACGAAGAGTGAGGTCCGGCTAAGGTGAGAAATCATTTCGCGTTGCCGCCTCTCACTTTTTCAACGAGCTCGCTCCACGCTTTCAGCTTAAACTCCCTCCCCTTTCCTGGTGTTTTTAAATTCCTCCCCGAATTTAAGGTCTCCCCTTTTCTTGTGCATGTGATGAGCAAACCCCACGCACTGTTACCTGCTCGTGTTATTTGAACGAATGTTATTTTCCTCCAATGTGTTTGCTACTCGGTGTCTTCCATATTATGATCGATTTGCTGTAACTACCTTTTTTCACCAAGGTTCTTGGCAGGTCAGTCTTGTAAATCATCTTTTAAGCTGAAATGTTTCTTACTGGCGTAAACAAATACAATCGATCAATAACACCTTGTTATGCATGGTGGTCGTCCTTCCAAGCATTATTCAAGATCAAACCTGCTTAGCTTTTGAGATCTGATCAGATCAGGGGAATGTGGTGTTACCGTCACTATATATACATGAATATTAATGTTGTCCCTGTTTATTTTCAGATTCTGTCTGGAGTTGTCAGTGTCAGTGGTCCCTTGACAGTCATGCAAGCCCTGCACTTTGGTGGTTCATTCTCCATGCAGGTGAGTGGTGCCTGCAATAAGTGATATTTTCTTTTAAATTTAAAACCAGATGAGAACAGTGAATATATCCGGTGACTCAGGGTTTATTTTCAGTCAGGAATCACAGGGCTCTCAACGCAGGCAGAGATGGTTGAGTGTGGCACTGTGTGCACAAGATTCAGGGATCCAACCATTAACTCTCAACTCAGGGGCTGGCAACCTCCCGTGCCGCGAAAGAGCGATACTCACAGTGAAATCCTCGGTACAGCGGATGTACAGTGAGGGAAAAAAAGTATTTGATCCCCTACTGATTTTGTACGTTTGCCCACTGACAAAGAAATGATCAGTCTATAATTTTAATGGTAGGTTTATTTGAACAGTGAGAGACAGAATAACAACAAGAAAATCCAGAAAAACACATGTCAAAAATGTTTTAAATTGATTTGCATTTTAATGAGGGAAATAAGTATTTGACCCCCTCTCAATCAGAAAGATGTCTGGCTCCCAGGTGTCTTTTATACAGGTAATGAGCTGATAATAGGAGCACACTCTTAAAGGGAGTGCTCCTAATCTCAGCTTGTTACCTGTATAAAAGACACCTGTCCACAGAAGCAATCAATCAATCATATTCCAAACTCTCCACCATGGCCAAGACCAAAGAGTTCTCCAAGGATGTCAGGGACAAGATTGTAGACCTACACAAGGCTGGAATGGGCTACAGACCATTGCCAAGCAGCTTGGTGAGAAGGTGACAACATATTCTTGGTTCTTTCGGTAAAGTCACGTAGAAGGGAAACAATAAAATAATAAAAATATAAAACAATAAAATTATCACGACGTTTCGACTGCAACACAAGCAATCATCATCAGGTGTGAAAACCACAGTAAGAAAATTTGAAAAAAGTGGTGTTTTTTTACGTTAGCACCGATTTGGCAGTTATTCAGATGGACGAGTCCATCTACGTTCGGAAAAGAGGAGGGGGGAGACGAAAATAATGGATGCGGTCTGAAAGCCACCGTAAGCGTGAACAATCAATTAAGACCCGAAATGGTTTATCAAATCCTTCCAATGATTGCTAAGCCAGAATCCATCTTCTCGGTTGAAATTGTCTCTGTGTTTGTATATGTGGATAGCCTCATGAACGAATCTCTCATGGTAGCCAGATGGCTTGCAGAGAACCTCTGTCTTGGATAAGTCAATGTCATGTGAGCTTACTGAATTATAACAGTGATTTGCCACGGCAGTGATCTGCCACGGCAGATCACTGCTGTGAAACCCACAGCAAGAAAATTTTCAAAAAATTTTCAAAATTTCTTGCTGTGGGTTTCACACCTGAAGATGATTGCTTTTGTTGCAGTCGAAACGTCGTGAGAATTTTATTGTTTTATATTTTTATTATTTTATTGTTTCCGTTCTATGTGACTTTACCGAAAGAACCAAGAATATGAATCCCTGCGGTCACGAAAGCTTTAAATCAAAAGGTGACAACAGTTGGTGCGATTATTCGCAAATGGAAGAAACACAAAAGATCTGTCAATCTACCTCGATCTGGGGCTCCATGCAAGATCTCACCTCGTGGAGTTGCAATGATCATGAGAACGGTGAGGAATCAGCCCAGAACTACACGGGAGGATCTTGTCAATGATCTCAAGGCAGTTGGGACCATAATCACCAAGAAAACAATTGGTAACACACTATGCCGTGAAGGACTGAAATCCTGCAGGGCCCGCAAGGTCCCCCTGCTCAAGAAAGCACATATACATGCCCGTCTGAAGTTTGCCAATGAACATCTGAATGATTCAGAGGACAACTGGGTGAAAGTGTTGTGGTCAGATGAGACCAAAATGGAACTCTTTGGCATCAACTCAACTCGCCGTGTTTGGAGGAGGAATGCTGACTATGACCCCAAGAACACCATCCCCACCGTCAAACATGGAGGTGGAAACATTATGCTTTGGGGGTGTTTTTCTGCTAAGGGGACAGGACAACTTCACCGCATCAAAGGGACGATGGACGGGGCCATGTACCGTCAAATCTTGGGTGAGAAACTCCTTCCCTCAGCCGGGGCATTGAAAATTGGTAGTGGATGGGTATTCCAGCATGACAATGACCCAAAACACACGGCCAAGGCAACAAAGGAGTGGCTCAAGAAGAAGCACATTAAGGTCCTGGAGTAGCCTAGCCAGTCTCCAGACCTTAATCCCATAGAAAATCTGTGGAGGGAGCTGAAGGTTCGAGTTGCCAAACGTCAGCCTCCAAACCTTAATGACTTGGAGAAGATCTGCAAAGAGGAGTGGGACAACATCCCTCCTGAGATGTGTGCAAACCTGGTGGCCAACTACAAGAAACGTCTGACCTCTGTGATTGCCAACAAGGGTTTTGCCACCAAGTACTAAGTCATGTTTTGCAGAGGGGTGAAATACTTACTTCCCTCATTATAATGCAAATCAATTTATAACATTTGACATACGTTTTTCTGGATTTTTTTGAAGTTATTCTGTCTCTCACTGTTCAAATAAACCTACCATTAAAATTATAGACTGATCATTTCTTTGTCATTGGGCAAACGTACAAAATCAGCAGGGGATCAAATACTTTCTACCCTCACTGTACGTAGCATCTTAGTGTGGACCTCAAGATAGTGTACAGATACAGGGCAAAATGATTATCATGTTTGCAAGGGAGATAGGGAGGGATTATATCTATGGGACCTTTTTTGCCAGGATCAAAATGATGAAAGATAAAAATAGGCTTTACCCTTTCAGGAAATAAAACAGGTTTTATGACGTTCAAACACCAAATAGACACCTATTGCAAGGCATACATTTTGCATTAACCACACATACATGTGGCAAAACATTCATACGTGTTTTTGAGTTGTATTCTTTATTCACAAATGTTTCCAGTAACTTTGCATTCTTTTGTAAATATTTAGACAACTGGGTATAGTTTGGAAATGTTTCATTTTTAACCCTTTGACTGATTGCTGTTTGTACATTTGCAGTCGTGTTTTGTTAGTCCACTGCAGGATGAGGGCCTTGCCAGTCTGTGGGTCACATGAGGGTTCTTGTATTATAGTTCACCACTGGTTACTGTTTTACGGGGTTTACATACTTAAATACCTGGCTACAGTTTGTTTGAAAACATTTCGTATTTATTTGTAACTTATATTTTTTGTCATATGTTGTCGTGAAACAGAAGTTTTATGCCGAAGCCCAGCCTAGGCAGGGTCACTTTGGTGTTATAAGTTACTGTTGTTCCATTTTCATGTTACTTTCTGAGTTTCAGTAATGAAGATTTTACTGCGATTTTGCAGACAAACCATCGCCTAATATGTTAAAAACGGGTTAAATGTGCTTATTTGCAAGAAAATTACGCTTTCAATGTGGGAGTTTCATGAAACAGCGCCCCCTAGTGGTAGAACGGCGCCCCCTAGTGATCAACTTATTATTGGAGTAAAAAAAATATAAAATGTTTTTTTTTATCTTCCAGGTCGCCTTCAGAGTCCGCTCTGGGTTTCCATCTTCTCATGCACACAACCCTGCCACCTGTGTACACAGAGACACACACAACACCAACCATTGCCTCCTTCTTCTTCACACGTGCTCCAGGGATTCTCCCATCTCCTAATTGCATGCACCTCCAATGTGGACACCGGGAGAAACACGTTACAACATATATCTGTACGTACATTTTCACGGCGATTTATCGCTTACCTATGCCAGGATTTGAACGTTGCACCTCCGAACGCCAAGGTTTGCTCTCTCCATCACTCTGAGCCACCGTGTCCTCGCTTAGAAGCAATGTGCTCTGTGTGGTGTAGTGAGAGGCGCCAGAGGCATCGTCATTTATAATTTATCCAGAAAAAGCATTGTGGGGTTTGAGCGCCGGAAACCAGCGCCCAGAGGCAGTGTTCTAATCCTCCACACGACAAGGGTTTAGTGGGCATAAATAATGTTTTGGTTATTAAATCATTTTAATTAGAACATAATTTCACACGTATTATTTACATTATTAAAAAAATATATATATACAAAGTTTCCTTCATGTGTGTGTATGATTTAAATTAGCAAAAAATATATAAAGTGAAAATCTTCGATTTGAATTTCAGTACCCCATAACTCATAGCACTCAAGTGCCTCCCCAATCAGCCACTGTGTGTCCACCGACGGCACAGAACCCGATTTGGTATCGTTGCTGTGCCTGCACGGCATGTGGCTGTAAAAAAAATGTTGGGAGCAATTAACATCCATCACTTAAAATGAATGTCATAGCACGCGTGACGTGCGTTGATGTCATCACACAGAAGCAACGTAATGACCGTCTATCGTCAAGCAACATATACATAACCTAGTAAAATACTTAATTAGTGCTGGGTATCGAACTCAGGTCACCTGCGTCAAAGGCAGCCGTGCTATCCACTATGCCACAAGGGATTTGTGGCAGGCGTAAATGTTCTGGTTATTAAATCATTGTGATTTTCATGCCTTTTAAATACATGCGATAAATGTAGTTACCCTGTGGGGGTCCAGTTAACGTGTGCACGTTCATGTAGTTGGGGGCCGTACGTAAATGACGTCACGCGATTTTTGACGATTTTTGACGCCCCCCCCTCGTCACTCGGCATCACAAAAAGTCAGACCCCCCCCCAAGTATGACGTCACAAAGCTCTGCCACCCCCCCCCCCCCCAAATGAAACGTGCTTCAAATCGCTTTATACTATTGTCATTGTAGTGCGTATTTAATGTGGTGCTGTACTCTGATGTTGTAGGAGAAAACACTTATTAAAAAGTCTATTTAATTCAGTAGAACGTGTTGTCTATATTTATTTAAAGTTGCGAATTTTGATTTGACGTCATATTTCTCAAACACCCCCCCCCCCCTCTCGTCACACATCGTCACAAATGTCTGACCCCCCCCAGGTGCGTGACGTCATTTATGGACGGTCCCTTGGCCCTGTTGGGGCTGTGTCAAAAAAAAAAACCGTGTTGCCTCCAAGTCAAAGTGTGTGCTTCCGTGAAGAACACTCCACATTGTTGAACTTGATACAACCGTGGATTTGATTTGCGGACCCAATTCTATTCATTGCGTCTGGCAATATGCGCACCACTGTTGGCCAGCTCGCCGCGAGAGGGCTTCAACGAGAGAGTTCGTGTCGCTTTGCTATTCCTCTTCCGTGGAAGGAGCGCAGAACTGCAGTGGGTTTACTCTCAGTGGTCCCCATGGTTCGAGTTGTATGGCCGCAAGTCGCACGACTGTCCGCTTGTCGTTAAAATTCTATCGATGAAGGCGATGTACACATCAGACTGCCGATGTCCTTGTGTGAACGCTGAGCTTCTTTCGCACCGTACGTAGCCAACCGTGCCAATCGGTGGATGGTTACAACCGGTGTCTTCGACGAATGCCATTGCTAGAAAGTGCGACGTTTGGGGTCTCGAGTGATCCGTTCAATCCGGGACGTCCACGTTGTTTCCGCTCTGTTGGCCAGCGTTTGTCCGTATCTCGGTGAGACTCGAGGATGGTGACAACAGCGCGATCACAGATTGGGGGGGGGGGGGGGTGGGATTGAGACTTGGGTGGACGGCCACGACACCGATCCCCGCTTCACCACCACGCGATTCCATCCAAACCCAGCACCGCTCTTATAAGTCACAGCAATTATAGCATTTCAAATCAATTAAACGTGTGAGTATATGCAAACGTATACGCTCAAAAAAGAGTCTGAAAATAGCGAGAGCGAGGCGACCCACGAGCATTGTTAACGTCAGTGGCGAGTGATGTACGACTCCGGTCCTACACTGCTCCCCCCATACCACCTTTGAACGATTTCGCACGGTAAAATGATCGACCCTCGTTATTGACGAGGCCAGAAGGAGGAGACGCGAAAGGAGCTCCGTGTGTCGTCACGTGGCATCTCCGTGGAGCCGGGCTGGTCTTCTCTTTAAAACAAGATTATAATAATAATAGTTGGAGAGCCCGGCTCTTGCTTCAGGTACGCGATCTGTGTATTGCGGGTAAGCGTTCGGATTTTTGGATGCATACAAAAAAAATGTACCTAGATATGAAATTTCAAATCATTTGTTTGCTTATCCCCCCCAGCCCTCCCCGTCAATATATAAGGAATAAATTACAAATTCTCGGTTCAATTACTCGACGACAATCGAATGAAGTCAAAATGATTTGGGGAATAACGCACAAACACATGGTTGGCTAAGCACGGTGCGAAATAAGTTAATAACACTGCCTTCAAAAAAAATATATAGGCAACGTTTTCGAGGAATGAATGTCCCATCTTCGTAGCACATTGACAAGGCCATTGTGCTATGAAGAGCCATTGCCCGAAACGTCTCCTATATGATGTATTTGTCCTTATAAGACCAGTGTTGATGAATGTTTTGAATTTTCTGCAATCACGTCCATCGGTGACCTCCCGCAAGCAAAAAAAAACCTTTCCCTGTGGCTTATTCCCATCACACACTGCTAGGTTCTCAGCCACTTGTTAATTTTCCGCCAACCCCATCTTCGACTTAACAGTACCTCTGCTACAACAGCATGCGGCATACCACTTTACCATCCCTATCCTACCTCCCATTATCTTAGTGGTTCTTCCCCGACACACCACCTCTCGCTTTGTATATATATAAAAGTAAATGTATTGCCATGTTGCACGAAAGCTTGTACGTAGTTGTGGGGAGCGGTAGATTAGTTTCACTGCATATCTAGCTACCCGAGTTCAATTCGCGATTGCAACCAATGAATGAACATCAGCACGAGGGAGACAAAGGCATGGTGTTGGCCACGTGACCCCCTCGTGTACCATCCCGGCCTGCATCGGTGCTCACGAACAGCACCAAGTCTATGGCTCTGCACAGGATGTGTGAATGGTGGAGCACTGGCTATCGCACTGCCCTACAAACCATGTTCATTGGTCACAGCTGTCGATAGCTCAACTCAGTTGATCGGTGTTTTGTGAGCATTCAATAATGCAGTACGGTAATAATTAAATGACTTGCCTTTGTTTATCAAAAGTTTAATCTACCCTCTGTCACCACCACCCATCAGCAAGTTCCATATCACCGTTTTTTATATAAAAAAACAATGGACATTCAGTTTGTTAAATTTATATATTTTTTTCAAGAAAAAAAGTGGTTTATAACGGGCCATTGTGTATAAAGAATATTACATGTACAGTTGGTGGCCTGTTCAATACAGAAAGAGCATTATTTGTTTTTACAAAATTGACAATGGTCAGAGAGCTCAGGTTTTATTCCGAGGCTCCAGTGTATACAACGTTTCTTTATTCACGTATTTATACTTGTGTGCATCCAATAAACAAATCAGTAGTAAATGCACATATGTACACACACACAGAAAGAACTCGGGACAATTATTTGTAAACATCGTAAAAAGAACAAGTGAAAATCAGTGACGGGACATTAGCTGTCGCACAATAACTAAAGTGTACAAACGCGAGCTTCGGAAAAGGAAACAAACTGGAAATAATGCAAGTTTTTCGTGACAGCTGCAACAATATTCGTAGGAATGTTGTGTTCCACAGTGAGCAGCCGAGAACATGCCCTTGTCGCCACCTATATTGTGCATTAAGCCGACAAAAGCACAGCAGTGCTGTGCACTTGGGCGAGCGGTCAACATGTGGGCTGTCAGTCAGTGGCGAGAGCGCTCCCTTACGACGCTGCATGTACTTATTGGCAAGGTTCATTTAAAAAAAAATGCCTTTTAAGACCTGGGTTCGAAAGCACCAGTAAAGCCAGCCCAAGAAAGACAAATCGGTCGGACAATTCGCTGTTGCACCAGCATGCGTATTACACTAAAGCTACCAACATCTTAGCGGGCCCACTCCTCCTTAAGTCACACCCACTTTTCAGTCGCCCCACCCACTCCGTCACGAGCCCTGCCGACGAGCAAGGTGACCCCCACCCCCCTACTCTCTGATGTTGGCCATGCCGCCACCGCTCAAGGGGGCCCCAGTCGACCAATCGGGTAGCTCTGCCCCCCCCCCACCCCTTTGCCAATCGACAGTTGAACACGGAAGCTAGAAAATGTTCACCCCAAGGGGACAAAAAAAATCCCAAACTTCACAAATCATTCGGGACACCAGGGAAAGCCTTCCTGAAACTCTCCAGCCAAACCAGGGCGCACAATAGCCTTAGCATATAACCCGAGACGGTGATGCACTGTCCTTTGGTTACTACACAGTGCTTATAAAACACAACCCTCTCTTCATGCCACAGACGAGCGTTAACAGGATTAAGAAAAAAAAAGAGAGACCCTTCCAGTATAATTCACAACGTTTCGTCTCTGCCCACGATTAAGCTAAACATTGCCAGGAGCAATAAAAGCACATTCTTTATGCAACACACTTGTAAAACCATTGAACATGTTTGTATAAAGTCGGTAGTGTTCATAGATCAAGTGTCAAAGAGGAGTGCGTGTCTTTTTGTAGTCAACTATTTTGTCCTTGTATTATTCAGATTGTTTTTAACCCCTCAGTAACCTGGGCTGCCCCGAACGTGGCTTCAAGAAGCATTGCGACGAGCCGATAAAACATTTGGTTCCGAGCTAATGTAACACAGGAGTAAAGTTAACTTTAGCTTCCGTCCCGGGCGTTATCGTCACTTTTAAATGACACTGCAATTACGTGGCAGCTCTGCACTGAAGCATCGCTGCTCAACACTCTCCAGAATGGCGGGAATAAAATGGCCAAGTTTAGTTGAAGCCATAGAATACATTATTTTCATTTAGTTTGACTTCAGTAAACCTGAAATTAAGATACGCCACTCAATATGGAGTTCACCAACATGCTCAACTCCCAAGTTAATTACAGCTTTTCGATAAACCAATCACAAGGCGACGAGTCATCTTGGCAGCGAATTTCCATCCTCTGTTGGTCCCATGCGTCAGCCAGCCAGCGGCCTTCCACCGAAACATCGCCACTGCCACAACAACAGAGATATGGAAATGCCAGCAGCACAGCCGATTTGCGTTGCGCAACCGGCAATGGTGGTGGGGTGGCGAAGCGGTTCAAGCACTGCAATACAAACCTGGGGACCAGAGTTTTGATTCCCAGGCGTGGCTAACATCGGTGGCAAGTGACATCCGAAGCAGTCCTGGCTACATTCACCAACCTGCACGGGACCAGTGTGGCGAAGTATGGTCAAAGAAGATACCTTCATCCAGGAGGGGATTGGCAAAAATATTGTTCATCGATACCAGATATCAGGGAATCTCCATATAGTAAACCCGCACTGCCATTAGTTATCCACGAGCCATCGCTGCTGCCACCTTGCATTATTGCTGTACTCTTAACTACAAGTATGTCAAAACTCACCACGAGTGTTTATCAAATTGTGCTCGAAGCAGGGTCAATCTAATTATACGGTACACCTGTAGAAACCCTGTTGTTGTTCCTGTTGGTAGCAGGTACAAGCTACTTAAATAAGTAAGAATTTCACACCTTCACAAATACCACGTGTGTTTTCCCAAAGTGTTTATGGCTGATAGTGGTAACGTAATTTCACAACATGCTCTTAAAATACTTCAATATGACACTCATGTAGTCCAAGGCAAATTCCTATTAAATATTGTAAAATTATGAGCCATACTTATAGGGCACATACTGGAAGAGTGACATTCATTTCAAAGTAGAAGCCATCGCAGTGGTATTATTACTATTCACAATTTAAAATCCAGGTTATAAATGCACTGAACATGCGACTGGCAGCTTGATTATGGCATGCCAACCAGCTTCCAGTAGGTAAATGATGCTCTGATCTGAGGCAATAATCCTTTAGCGATATGATAGTGACAAACTGTCATAAAAGTGGTGATATATGGATGTGAACTGCAAGACATTCTTAACAAATACTGACCAAATCAATGGTCCGTTTAATTATTTAAAAAAACGCAAAGTTTGGTTGAAATGTTGAAATTGTAAACGGTAAACTTAAATTAAATTCTGCATTGCCCAACAGCCGACAGGTTATATAATAACACCGCAACCCATAGTTAACTACCTAACATTTCTCCAGCTTTTTTTTCTCAAAACATTTTTAAAAAAACATTCCAAAACGTTACGTAGTAAAAAGGCAATGCTATGTGCACTCTGTTTCATGCAGAGTAAAATGAAGTGCAAAACGTATTGTCGCATTGCCTCGAGTGCTGTAGATTGTGGGCACTTCACTTGAAAAAATGCAATCTCATTTTTTGTTGTTTTCAAAGTCAAAACGAATGTCATTCATGTGGCCAAAGATGGCAGGACACTTGCATAGGAAGCGATAATTTCCATGCATATCCCTGGCATCGGTGAGATTTATTGTTCGACTGGAAAAATGATGAATCGAAGCGAAAACGCCAACCACATAAAACCCTCTCACACAATCACAGGCGAGTACCAATCTCTATGTTGGATAGTTAAAGGTCCTCGCCCTATAATTTTTGGTAAAACCGCCAAGTTTGTTTGTTTGTCCAGAACCGCAGAAAAGAAGCGAGAGATTACCTTGCACACAGAACCCTCGGGCCGATGGCTCATAGAAAAATACACGAAAAGAGAAACGGATGGGGAGCGCTGCCATCACAGCGCTAGCGACGGCCCTTCCTTCGAGTGGTTGGGGGGCGCGCTAGTCCGCAGGCCGGGCATGCCGTCCCAGTTCTTCCAGAGGTACGCGAGCATGACGGTGAGCAGCGCCGTCACCAGAATGCGGTTGCGCGTGCGCACCAGCGGCGTGATGAAGTTGGCGGCCGTCGACACGAACACCAGCACGACGGCCATGAGCGCCAGCAGCACGTTGATGAGCTTGCCCAGGAGGGCGCGCGCGTTGGCGTTCTCCAGACCCTCCAGCTGCACCACCTGCTGCTGCTGTTGCTGCAGCTCCAACTTGGAGATGCGTGTCTGGCATCCCTCCAGCGCCTCCTGGCCCGCGGGGAAGAAACAGAAACAAAGATTGACAACACGTCGGCAAAGTGACCAGACATTACCCATGCGTTTGGGTGTTTGTTTTTTTTACGTGCAAGGTTGGCATCGCGGTTTGTACTCTGCCACAATCCTAGTCATCACCGTTAACATCTGCCATGGTCAAACCACTGCTGTTGTGGCCTCCCTCCAAGTGGTTGCCATCTCTCTTGTTCCTGCAATATAACAACCCACCTCGTACCTGTACGCAAACTGATTCAATTGCCTCCACTCTGGTGGACATCTTCACAATCCCAATAATTTATGTTTTAAAATGTTGCTTTACGTTCTCATAACACATCATGCTCGGTAGAAATTCCCATACAAAACTCACTCGAAGCACTGTAACGTCTCCCTATGTCACAGAATGACCTCGAAGGTAATTTCACAGAACCGCCGAGATACCTCTTATGCACACTAGGGGCACTGCCTCACGCTACCCCTTGCTTTCATGGTCATACTCTACACCTGCAAGCGTGTTGTTAGACGTGACCGTGGTACTGCGACGGGTGCCACCGTGCCAAAACCCCGGTAACCCAGGTTCAATTCCTGACCATGCGCAGCAGCAACGATAATTAACCCTTTCCCATTCCAATGACGTATGTGAACGTCATCACCATTTCTTCCGAATCCGTCCTGATGACGTACGTGAATGTCATCGGAATGGAATCGGAAGAAAAACTAAAAATAACTATCGGTACCGAGGCTCCCACATTGCCATGCGGGAGGGCATGTGGCACAGTTTGGCACCAGCTATCATAGTGCGGTCGTGTCGATACGGTTCTTTGCGGCGAGTACAATGTATTTCAAAACAACGGTGCTATGCCTCTCCAAACATAATTAACGTTAACCGTTTGCACGTTCCGAGATTCCGCGGTGAACGGGACACCCAATCTGCAACTTGCAGACATCTCGGAATGGAAAACTGTACACGTCTCGTTCAGCGTCACCATTAACAATGCCTTATGACAGAAAAAGACAGAAGGCGTATTTCGGTAGTGTTCTTCAGATGGTCTTGCAGAAGGTGGCTTTTCTACAGTAGTATCATGATGTTATAAGGCATTGCTTATGACTGCACTGAGGAGGGTTGTTTTGGGCTATGTGCATACAACACTGCCAAAACAATCAATTGAGTTTGATTTGAGCCATGGCATTTGGTATCTGCACCTTACCTGCATCTGACCCAGGTTGACTCACGATTTGATCCCGAGGTGACAGCTATCATGGGATGGTGCATCCTCATCATTCCGCTTTGAAAATGTGAGCAGTTCCACAAACCTCAGCCAACAAAGCAAAAATAATCTAAATAATGCACCAATGGGGCATCATTGTGAAGGTCTCAAATGACCAAAATGTACTTGAAAACGTGTACAACTGCCCCAGTGAGGAATCAAAAATAATTTCAGCGAGCCTACCCTCGCAACACATCCACCGTGGGAGAATGGTTCTCAACACTCGGCGCTGCATCCACACATGCGCGTACTGCAGACTACACTAATGTGAGTACTGTGCAGTACTGTGCAGTCCTCACAGGCTCGACTGCCCTGCATTTCCTCCACACCATTTTTTTTAAATACATGAAAATACATTTTTAAAAATGGTGTATTTCTTATGCAAGACAAGCACAAAACTCAACAGTATTTTAGTTTACCAGGAAAAGCCCACCGAGCTATATAACTATTTTTTCAGAAGCGCGATCTGGCCACAAATGATAGCTCAACGAGAAGATGATCACGCGGATATTTATAACAGCCAAACACTCTAAATGCACCTTCACTCTAAATGTGGGTGGGGGGGGGGAACTGGAGGACCTGGAGAAAATTCCACGCGACCACAGGGAGAGGACATGCAAACTCCAAATATACAGCAGGCGTCACAGGGTTGGGATGGAACCCACGTCCTCCTGCATATCAGGCGAGGGAGTTAACATCTCACCACCATGGCACCCTTCTCACCACCACAGCACAAAGTGAAGGTACAGCTGGTTAGTAGAGACATCAATATATGTAACGGGCAAATGAAAAAAATATTCGGTTTCTGTCAGACATTTGGAAACAAATTGTTGTTATTACAATTTGCTTTGAGTTTTTTAGGGGGCTCTCACATCAGGTAGGTGCTATGATATGAATTAAACGGTTATTTTCAACAGTGTAAAGCATACGTTAATAGATTAAAAAAGAGGATTAAAGTATAGGCTTTTGCCAATCCAATTCTGGAGCAAAGCCTACCAAAACTGTGTCGGTCACGGGGTTGTGTGACCAAACATCACCATGATGATCAGTGCAGGTTGGTAAAGGGGGCAGGCGCAGGACCAGTTCAGCAGATATCACTCTCTCCACACCGTGGCCGAGAATCGAACACAGTTCAATGGATTCATAGCGCAGTGTGCGCAAAGCAAGGCCCTATCAATAAATCACTCAAATTTTCATGCATAATGTATGGCCGCACAGGGCTTTCTCGTGAAAACACTGTCAATGAAATGTATATTCCTTACGAAAACACGGCAAATAACTAAATTCCATTTACAGATTATCTTCGACCGTGACAGCATGTCACGAAACCGCACGCCACGGCCATTTGTGGCCAAGGAGTCGTGGGCAAGAGGGAGCGGCAGGGAACAGCTTCAGGGCGAGCCAAGGAGGAGAGATGACTGGCAAAGTGTGCGGCTGAACAGGTCAGTAACGTGACCTACGGGCCGGCTCAATGACGTGCTGACAATTTTTGACCCTCGGAAATAAAATAAAGAAGACAAAAATCAATGTGCTGTAGAGCAGTGGGGGCGGGGGGGGGGGCTCTGCTTGCCGTGACCATGGAAGGCACCCATGCTGGGAGCATACAGCACCTGTCTGCCACTCTCTCATGTATATGCTGCCAAGCCTGTCATTCTGGTGGGTGACATAATGGGATTTTTGTGTTTCTCGCCCAAGGAGTAAAGTAAAGTAGGAGATTGACATTAACGCTTTTTCGTGCTTTGTCACCCTTGTCAATTCGCTGCATTATTTGATTTATTGATTTAAAGCTTTCGTGACTGCAGGGATTCATATTCTTGGTTCTTTCGGCAAAGTCACGTAGAAGGGAAACAATAAAATAATAAAAATATAAAACAATAAAATTTTCACGACGTTTCGACTGCATGTATTGTGATGGGAAAGCAACACTATAATTTTCATTCCTCTTGTGCAGTTGCGGAGAGCAGGCTTATTAATATTTATACTAATATGCATTTCAAGTCTGACTGAACAATATAAGATATACGGGGGTGTGTGGCAATTTTTTGTATGTTTTTTTTTAAGTCGTCATGACAATTGTGTATATCCTTTCACACTTCCCATTAGCACGGTTGGCTATGTATGGTGCCAAAGAAGTTTGCTGAATATGCGCTTTTGGCCATTCATTTCTAGTTCTTCCAAGTTAAAACATTAAAAAAAAACATGCAAGTTACTATCAAGACTCGCTCAATAAAACGTACAGCTCATTCATCAACTCACTGCTGAATGAGTGCCTCCACACGCTGTGCAGCCGTGGGAGTTATTTGACCTTGACCATACTTCACACGCTGGTCACAGCCAGTTGATAAAAGTGCATGCACGAAGCATAATCCAGTGCAATAATGGATTTTGCTGTTGACAACATAGCAGCCTGCAATAGCTGTTCATGCATGCGGTCACCCATTCAAGCACAATACTACAGACTCTTGCTTGGCTTGTGAAATGATGATATTGGGCGCATTCCGAGTGATACTGTCATCGGCATCTATGCAGTAATCCCCAACAAATCTTACTGAAGGTGTAAATGTTCTCGGATAAAAAACATTGGTCCGTTTCAAAGAGTTAAATTATCTTCCAATTGCAGCTGCCTCACCGCAACGCCCTGGCCGATGACATCACATGATCATTTCAGCATTCACGCATAACAATCACGAGGTGAAAGGATGCCAAATTACTGCACGTAGCAACAACATTTTCATTTCCTGACGTCACACGCAGCCCACCACAACACGCCAAGGCATGAAATCACCTGCACGTCGCGTGCCCTCTCGTAGGACTGGTATGCCACCTTCTCCTCCATGCTCGCCAGCTCCTGCTTCAGGTTGGACATCTCGTTCTGGTGCAGTTCCGTCAGGTCATTCAGCTGATCCTCCAGACGCCCAAACCTGGAGGCGCGGACGAAAAGCAGCGAAATCGTGAGAATCCGCGAACACAACGCATAATCTTTTAACACGTAGGTTTGTCACTGCCGTTTGCAAACCAAGTTAGGTTTTTCTCTACGTTGTGGTGTGTGTCGAGTGTGTTTTGTCTCTCAAACTTACGCCACCTACTACTGATTTTGTGTGGCAAAAGCTTTTAAGATGACATGCTCGTCACGTAGACCAACCTGGAAAATGTCAAATATTTTTGAAGTCGCATCACTGTACATTTCCCATTTATCTTTGTGACACATGGATGGGTCTCATAATTGCCAGATCAGCCCCTCCTGGGTCTAGGGGTCGTCAGTTCAAATCTAACTTCTGCCTCCCAACGCACCAAGGGAATATCAATAAATAAGCACATTTTCTGCCAAATCAGGCTTGGATATAATGAACCATGAAAATATCCTGTTTACCAGTATAATAACAAAATTTGAGCAATTGCCAGCAATTTTGAAATTGCCCTATCATCCTTTGCTCAACGCTCTCTGCGAAGAGGTGTGCCTCTGCTGAGATGGGAGCGATGTGTATTCACGTATGTGGTACAATCCCCTGATGTACAAGGATCTCTTCATGCAAATGAATTGTGGGGTTTATTGTACCATACTTAACCATGCCAGTCAGTGTGGAATAGTGAAGGTGGGGAGTCTATACGTAAAGAACCGTATGAAATATTTTGCTGTACTGACCTTTGCTACCCACAACGTAGCCCCCCGCAGCCACCTATAAGTGTTAAGATAACAAAAGGGGTTCCACAGGGTTCCATCCTCGGCCCCCTTTTGTACTCTCTTTATGTCAATGACTTGGGCACTGACCTGGATCATTCCAGGGTAAATCTTTTTGCAGATGACACGATACTGATTACTGCTGGCCGCTCTCCGGATGACGTGATTGCTAAGCTACAGGGTGATTTCAACAAACTACAACATCAGCTAGTTGTTCTTAAACTAGTCCTGAATACCTCCAAAACCAAGGTGCTATGCTTCTCACCAGGACTAAAGCAGGAAGTTATTTTTCCCCAATTACATTCCTTAAATAATTATCAAATAGAGCAAGTCAAGATCTATAAGTATCTTGGGGTCATCCTGGATTCAAAACTGAATTTTGAAGATCACATTGATTATATTGGTAAAAAGACAAAAATAAAAATTGGTTTTCTGTATCGACACAAAGCACTGCTTCCCCCCAATGTTCCGTTTGGAATTGATAAAAGCTACCATACTGCCTCTACTTGACTACTGTGACATCGTGTATAAATCAGCCCCAAGTACTGTACTGAAGAAGCTTGATTCCATCTATCACTCGGCCTTAAGATTTACATGGAACTGCCCATATAGGACTCACCACTGTGATCTCTACATTGGGTCAAACTTAACATCTCTTAATGTTCGACGGCTTGTGCACCAGATCTTATTTATTCACGATGTACTTACAAAAAAATCCGCAGACTACCTGCTGGATCTCCTCTCTGTTTCAAAGAACAAATTTGACCTCAGGTCTTCGCTCATTTACCAGCTTCACATTCCCTATTGCCGTACAAAAACTGGAGGAAGGGCCTTTGCTATTGATGCCCCCAGAGTCTGGAATGCTATTGCCAATAAACTGCAACATGAATCGCTACCAATGAGATCTTCTCTCAAAACTGCTCAAGAGGAGTTGTACACCCCTAGCTGCCACTGCGATTCATGACGCTGTTGAGCTTAAAGGTGCATTGAAAAATTTGATACTCCGACTGATGCTTCTGTTGTTATGGAGTAACTCATGCAGCCAGCTATGGCTCTAGGATTTGGTGTTACATTTTATTTATGTAGTTTATTGTAAAAATATCGGTCAGTCCCTGTGATCACTGTTACGTTGCAATTATGGCTTTATTTTTTGGTGATTTCGAAAAGTGTTTTGGTATGGATATGTTTGTTTTGTTGTAGTACAGAGTTAGACTGATGGCCTTAATCTAAGTTGTCTTGTGGTTGTTGTTGTTGGACTTGCATCCCACTGGGATTTTTTGCATACAGCGTTGGTGTACGGTGCTTTTTTCAGGAATATTTTGCTGTTTTTTCATGGATTTTCTGTTTGCACAGTCACATAGTCACTTTAAGATGTTTTTCTTGTTCGTGTTTTTGTTTTTTGTTTGTTGTGGTTGCACCCGATTCAAGAGCCGAATGGCTCACAGGGCTATACCAAATAAATGGAACTAAAATAAATAAACTGAAAATAACACCTCTTATGCATGGTGGTCGCTCATCCGAGCACTACCTTGATATTTTTGCTAAAACAAAGTTAAATATCTGCTATTGAAAGCATATATTTCATCATGGCCAAAAGCTGTTGATGCCATCAAATCTCGACAATGCTTTCCACCCTCTTCCAGGTACTGCAGCTGCCACATAGCAGACACTCCGGTGAAGTATGGTCAAACAAACCCTGCATCTCTTATCAGTTTAATAGCTTGTTTATGCAGTAAAAGCAAAACTGTACCCACTTGTTTGTGGCTAGGGATGACAACAATTATTGGCACTGAAAACAAATAATGACCTTCATCTACCAGAGACTCCAACAAGAGCCTCCATTGATGGTGTTTACATGTTCTCAGCAGCAGAGTTATTTGCTTGCGTGCGTGCCCAAGTCAAGCCTCAACAGGCTCACATCACACCGTTTACACTTGGCTGGGCCCATTTGTATGCAACTCAAAAAACCAGAAGAACCGTGGCATCATCTCTAGCAGTGGTTCTTAACCTGGGGTGCGAGAACACAAATTAAGCATGGGCACAAAAGTATAATTATACAGTAAAACCTTGGATTGAGAGTAACTTGGTCTGAGAGTATTTTGCAAGACGAGCAAATTTTTTTTTTTAAATAAATATTAATTTGATAAACGAGCGAGGGTCTTGCAATACGAGTAAGTACGTATACGCTTTGTACTGCCGAGCATCACGTGATCACAACTGATATACGAGTGCTTTGATATACGAGTGCTTTGGATTACAAACACGTTTCCGGAACGAATTATGCTCGCAATCCAAGGTTTTACTGTACTTTGTGTCTGTATTTATGAACATTATACTTTTTTTTTACGATTGAGAACCAACGAGGTGCAAGGCTGAAGTAAATATTAAAAAACCACTCGTCTATAGTACAGCTCGTTTTTAAACAGTCCTCTGCTGGATGAACACCTCCCCACACCGCGTATTGTCACGGTGGGAGGGATTTATTTGACCATACTTCCTCACAATGGTCAGCGCAGGTTGGTGAAGGCAGGGAGCGTAGGCATTGGTGTAGGAACATAACCACGTTGGAGGTGTAGATAACAAAAGTGGATTTTACTGCACTGCCCCTCAACAGTCCGCAATGCTGATTGCCGAATCCGTTTTTTTGTGCATGGTGGTGTTCACCAATCCAAGCGCAAAGCAAAAGTCAATCCTAAGCCTCCAAGATATGTTCCGGGCGAGGTGGTCAGAGGAAATAAGAGTGTAAACCATCTGAAATGTATAACCAGTTCTTCCATTCTGCCAGAATTGATTACCGACCCTAAAAAGCTTCAGACTAAGTCAGCAACACTTTCAAGGATTTTTTTGACAATCTTTTTACGAACCCAATATATTCCGGCAGATACCTCACCGACCACTTTCCTCCCCGAATTCCCCTTAAATGATTAATTCGTAACTTAAAGCAAGCCCTCCTGGGGACTGTACACCGGCAAAAACTAGATATGCGCATCTCAATTCAATCCACCAAACATGAATATCAACAGCACAAATTAATAACTTCACCCGGCTAATGAGCAGTTGCTTTGTTGAAAATTTACGATGTGCTTTGACTTAACTGTATTAAAAAAAGAGATTTAAAAAAACCCATCAAGTTGTCAGACCTCGCCAATGCTTTCTACCCTCTGCTAGATTCTGCAAGTGCTGCTACACAGAAGACGTGACCCTTCAAAGTGCTGCTCCAACAGCATCCCACCACATAGTCCGAGGCCAATCCCTTGGTGGCCAGACTTTGTGAAGACCATTGCAATGCATGTCTCGGTAATGGGCTCTCACTTGCTCTGCACACACGTACTTCCCAGAAAAAACGTTTTTGCCTGGTCTATGTTCTCTCCATTTCACTTCTGCATTGCTTCCCATTGCTTATTAAGTCTTGCCATGAAATTCAGATACCCGTGCTCAAATGCTAATTAATTTGAGCTGCTTAGTTAGGGTCCAGCTCTCTAAGCCATGTAGTAATACAGATAAGCCCTCCAGACTCGACTATAAAAATAGTGAGACATTCTTTATTTTATTTTTTTACTCGCAAGAGATCAGTCGATGTGTTGCGGCCTGTGTGGCTTTTGCAGCCGCGGGATGTGCCTTGATGGATTTGCGGGCCTTGAACTCTCTAGGTGGGTGAAACCTATCAGCTCAACCGCCCACTCCTCGCATCGCTGCATCCGGCAAACGTGATCAGGACGGACACTTTCGCCGGAAGGCGTTAAACTGCCCCAAAATACAAGCTTCACTTAGACTTGGAAAAAGGACAAGTATTTATTACAATAAATCCCCCCCTCACCCCCCTCACCCCGTCTTTACAGCAGCGAGGGTTTTGCGTTTTCGTCTCACAATGGGCCTCCCCCGCAGGCACATTTTTGCACGAAAGCCGATGCAAAAGTGATTGTGCACGTAGCAATTGTGGGGACAGGATGATCGTGTGACACGATGGACACTGCCCTGGAATTCTGAACTCGCATGCGGTGGCCTCTGGAAACATCCCAACAGCAAGGATAGATAATAATGCCAACAGAATATAACAGGGGATGAAAGGGGTTTTTTTGCATTGTTTTTGATAACTAATTCCCAATGACTCACGATGGTTGGCATGGTACTGAGCTAAAATGGCTTAAAAAAATATACAATCACCGTCTATTAAATAATATCTTTTATGCATTCAGTAGAAATGGCCCAATCTACAGAGACAGCATAACAATGCCGACACAATTACTGTAATTAATATATTTGGGGTAGTGCATCATGTGATTATAATGCACGGTGTCAATCAGTTTACAGGCGCTTCATGAAAAGGACAATTGCTGGAAAGTTCCGCATCCTCCAAAAGTTATTCCGACTGACCCTCCCACCCCCACAACTCGTACAACTCGGTCACTGGTGGGAGTTGATGGTCTCAGCCTGGTCACCAACGACTGCTCAAAAACACCTCCAGATAAAATGACTTGGAAAGGATTGCAAACGTCTGCGAAATGTGCTTCTGCCGGCCACACTTACACAAACGATTATACTACTCTCTGCGAGAAATTCAAATGCTTTCAATCAATCTTTACGTTACGTGCCATGCAAACATGACGCTCAATAAATGAGCAATCTACGCCTAATGACATGGCGGCAATGGCGCGCTCGAAACAACGGTGTGGGGGGGTAAAATGTAAACGAAAATGAAAAAAGGAAAATGAACAGGCGCTCTCCGCTTGCCTGAATCTCTCCTCTAAGAGCGACTGCTTGAAGTTGGTGACCTCCGTCTGGAACTGCGTGCGCATCTCCTGCACCATGCCCTCGAGGCGTGCGTGCGTGCTGTGGATCGTGTGCAGCTCCCGGCGGATCGCCTCCATGCCGAGCCCCTCGTACGACGAGTAGCGTGGACTGCCCAGCTCCGTCCCTCCGTTGTTGCCGCCGCCGCCGCCGTCACCGTTGCCGCCCGCCGTGGCGGAGGAGCCCGTGAGGTTGCGCCCCAGCGACGTGGAGACGATGGCGAGGCCGAGCGCGGAGCCCGCGCCCGACGTGCCGCCGCTCGAGCAGTCGTCGTCGTCGCTGTACTTGGGGCACGAGACGAGCGTGGCGCTGCCGCTGAGCGTGCGCGACGCCTCCACCGAGCGGTGCTGGTCTGCGTGCTCCTGAACTCGCGGTACAACAACAACAACGACAACGACGACGACGACAACGACGATGCGCGCGTTTAAACAAAAAATTCGCAGCGCGGCAGTTTTGGTTATGGGTAAGCGTTAATGCGACCTCGTCACTAGAAAGGGTTCAGATTCAGTATTGGGATTCAACTTGATAAGATTCCCATGTTGCCATTGTGGTGAATGTAACACCTTACGCACTCAAATGGATGCATGCACCGCAAGCACAAGCAGTGGCTAGCACCGATGAATTTGATGCATCCTCATTTGCTTGCTGACCAATCCCTTTTCAATTTCCCCCTCTAACCACCCCCCCCCCCAAATTTAATTCCAATGTTACGAGACAAAGTATCCTTCCGGAACTCTTGCAGAGCAGCATAACCCCTTTGTGTTTGGGAATGGCTAAAACATCTGGCAGGAGGGAATTCCAGATTATGCAGAGAAAGAATATCATACCATTAAGTGGAGGTTGACACACAATGTGAAAGAAGTTGTACATGATAAACACTGAAAACAGGTAGCTTTACTTCCTCCAGAGTGTTCAGCTGATAAGCATGGTTTTAATTATATTTGTGCAGAATGCTTGGCTTTGCTCCCTCCGCATAAAATTACTTCAAAAAGCATTTCATAGCCCCGCAGTGCTTTCACCCTGTCACCACTTGACAATTCTTTACAAATGTAAAAGAGAATAGTTCATACACTTAAGTGCGTAAGAGAGGTGGGTTAAAGTTGCATAGCAGCTAAACAAACGAGACAGGATCGGGAACAGCACTCGGTGCATTATTGATACGTTTTTTTTGCCCTGGAGAATAATACAAACACACTGCGCCGTGCAGAGTGGTGGGTCCACTGCTTAATTACCTTGTGTAAAATTATTCAACGTAAGAGCGCACGGGTAGGTTGCTACCCAACGTGTTTCTTGAGGGTAAAGGTGCAGCCCTGCAATTACACGCTTACGCCTATGCTGGCGGAAGGGCCTCCGCTAAAGGGAGCTCAAGAGGGCCCCCTCTAGAGCAGCAGTGTTCTTCACTGCAAGACCCACAAGGCCACTGGCGCCTTCTGACGTGTGGCCCCCCCGATAATACACAAATGTGAAAACACCCCCCTTGCAGGCGGTGTTGGCGGCCCTTGCACTGATGTCTTGTCGGCCAAAGTGCCCCCCCCCCCTCTCTCTGAAAATTAGTAAAGAACGCCATTCTAGAGGGTGATTTGGCCTGCTCTTCCACACTGCGCAGACGAGTTGGAAAAGGTGAGATTACTCACTTCACGTGGCAGCACGCGACATACCAATTGACTAACTGCAGTGTACACATTCACACTGCTAGGTGACGGACAGAGGTGGAGGGGATTCTAAAAGTTTGCCCATTGTTCCAAATGTTACGCCAGTAAGATTGTACCGGTGATCTCCGACTTGTTAATCCAGTGTGGTAAGCGTTACAGCACAGCGGAATCCTATGGCTGTTAAGAATGTAGCATAAATTGACAAATGTTTCGGAGGAAAATAATTCAAATAAATATTTTTTTTAACGTTCAAATTGCTGGTAAAACATGTATACACTTTGCCACAATGTTATACTACCACATTCTTATACGCTTAAAAACGTAAACCACATAAGACCACAACCAATTTTTCCCACGACTAAATTTAGTTAAAATCTATTTTTAAAACCGTTTCACATTGCCTTTGTATATGTGGCTCAAAAGAATAAACATCCGCAAAGGACTGAGCCAGTACTGTTGAGATTTCATGTTCAAATTCAGACCGCCACCCACTGATTAAAGATCACTCCAAAGTGTAATGTGTTAACCAGCCTCAGCTTTAGAAGTCATGATTGCAATCGCACTTAATTACGTCCATCTAAGCTCAGATGGTTTGTTCAATGTGAATGACAAAAAAAATGCTTTCAGCTGCAAAACTACAGAGCACATGATTGCTTGGATTTGTGTTACAATAACGTAAACCTTTGCATGTCAGGCAATGGAGAGTAAAGTTACTTCTGGACCATTCCCCCAATGTGCAGCACCATCATCGGCCAAAATCAATCGACTGAAGGCCTCCCCAAGTCGTCGCCAGATCTGATGATCGAGCAACAAAACAATCCACTTAACTCCTGCACAACAGCTGATTTCATCACTCCAACTCCGAGATGAATGTCCTCTTGAGCACGTGCCCTCCCGATGGCTCTCACTCCATCATTATTCTCACCCGCCCAAGCCTACTTATATTTAATAACGATCAAAATAATATATCAAAAACATGCGTATACTCACAAATCCACGTGTTCCTATTTGTCTTATCGCTGCGAATTCCAAGCTTACTTTTCTCCCTGGGGCATCGACCACGTCGAGGGAAAACGTCGGACAAAGGCTGATCGACTTGCGGTTCAACCCGAAAAACCACATCGCACTCGACCAAAATTAATAAAAACCAGAGGAAACCAAAAGCACGCGGGCGAGCCTGGACGCCGCCGCCACTACCTTGAACGTGGCAATGTTGTCAGCGCTGCCGAACTTGCTACGGATGATCGTCGCGATCTCCCGCGGCGGCTTGGACAGGCCCCGCGCGCGGTCCACGACGCCGCCGCCGAAGCCGCTGATGCCGGCACGCACGTTGGCCGAGACGTCGCGCAGGCCCTGCTGCACGTCGCGCAGCACGTCCTTGGGCTGCCGCGCCACGCCGTTCTGTTCTGCCTCGCGCAGCCGCCGGTGGTATAGCTCCAGCTTGCGCTGCAGCTGCGAGATGGAGTTCAGCGACCGCTGGTTCTTCTTCTCGAACACCGCCTTGATGCGCAAGGCCTGCTGACGATCCGTGTTGGAGGCGAGCTGCGGCAGGACAGACGCGCCCGGGGAGGCAGGCAAAACGTGTTTGTACAGCAGCAGAGCGGCTTGCTTTTCGGACAAGTGGCACCATCGCCGTAAATTACAAACACGTTGGGACTGTAAAGACCCAAGGGCAGCACACGTTGTGCACCGTAGAAATTAAGATGACTAAACAGATCCTCGGGGATCGTGAAACTGCATTGGGACAAAATTAAGAGATGAGCAAGAAGAGAAGAGAGGTACCCGTCTCAGACAATGCGAGAAGGTTAATTCGGATGGCTAGGGCATGCAACACAGAGGTAAACCACAAGAGCACATATGTAAATTCAACGGAGGAATCAGGGGGAAGACTTAACGGCAGGCCTAGAAAGAGGTGGTTCAAAGTGGTGAACGAGTATATTAAGGACTGTCGAGTGGATGTAGAGATGGCCCAGAACAGGAATGAGTGAAGAAAAAGGGACGAGGAAGGCAGACCCTACAGAAATTATTGCAAGGTGTCGGTGTTGCGTGAATGTCACTTGTCCCCATGTGTGCCTTTTCCAAAACAAACAATCAGCTCTTCTGTAAATCAAGTCATGAATGACATGCAGTGCTATAAGACAAAACAGGCTTTGTTGGTGATCTCGTCAGTTAGTTAAACTTGTGTAGAAAATAGCGGTGGCTCTTCTGCACTTATTGGATGCTACTTGTCCAGCTGATGTTTAACATTCCACGGCAGTGCTGCGTTTCAAAAGGATTGATCTCTTTCCGCGACGGCTTTTGTGCCCGGTCCCACCATCACACGGGCGCGACAGTACAGAGCGAACAAAGCAGACTGAAAATGTATTGTCTGAATGTAATATTATCCATTTCAAAAAGTACTTTTTGCCAATGTAGCAAACCGATTTTAAATTAGGACAGCCATAGTCACGGCAATTACGCCACATTTGATCAAATGTAGTCGTACGAGTTTGTTCACACACAAGCGCACAGACCGATACACATTTTACAAATAAATGGTAGTTGGGTTACAGGAGCCAGAAATTGTATGGATGACATAAAACGCAGGCCTGCATTGGATAAAAGTGAGTATTGAAATAATCAATGGCTACACGAAATAAAACCACAATCTGCTATGTATACTGTGTACTGGAACCCCACTGAGTGCTTATCGATGACAAAAAGCAGCCACAAATCGGAATCATCCCTTGATGAATGCAGCACTACCACAGGATAGAAAACATCGGCCATACAAAATTATCGTTGCAAGCGTAGATGTTATAACTGCAGCTATATTTGATCAATAATACTGCACAGAGAATGGTGGCCACAGTTTGATACGTGTTACATGTCCCATCGTAACATGTCCCATCGTAACGATCGCCATCTGCTCCAGTTTCGTGACTTTATCACTTTAACGTATGAGAGTGATGTCGGTGACATCAGTCGAATTATCAAACCTGTGTCAGAGAGCTCGGGGACACTCATAGTAAGAACACGTGTACAAGGTATTTTTGATTTGTGTCTTCTTTGAAGAGGATCAAGCGGAAATGAAAATTTCAGATGTTACTGGAGACCAAATTGATGGTAAGAGATCAAGAGACAGGATCAAAGCAAATGTAGTTAGGTGACGTCAAACAATGTTCTCAGGAAGGAAGTTTATACTTCCATTAAGGTAAAAAAAAAGTGGTGGCACATGACTGCAATCCAGAACTTTGGAGAAAAGGATTGCTGGACCACAGATTTATGAATTCCCCAAACCTGCTCCACTGAGACGTGGCCATGAGGTGGTAGACAGCAAGTCGATTTGTGAACCCATCTGTGCAGTTCTTGAAGTGTCACTCCTCGTACAAACGAATTTTCTCTAGATACTCTGGCTTCTTTCCACATGTATAAATCTCCACGTTGTGAATATGTGTGTCTATTCAAAATGTTTAGCGTGCTTCCCGACATGCAACAAACTGGAAATTTGCCATGTGAGTACTTTCTAGACTGTACACCATGCAAAATTATAAAAATACACTTTTGTTTTTTTTTGGGGGGGGGGGGGGCGGGGAGCTCAATAATGCATTTATTTTTTGCACGGCAATTGAGCTGTGACGTCAAATCTGTCACGTGACCCGCGCATGTGGAAGCGTAACGCATTGTAGTGTAGCGGTTAGCGCGCCGCCCTACGAACCCGGCGACCCGAGTTCGATTCCCGCTCACGGCCACCACCGGTGACGATTATTTTAACCGCTCCTGGGCCTCCCCTAGGTCGACTCAGCCTCAAACGAGTAACTGCTGTGGTGTGAGCATCGCCACTGGGGAGACAAAGGCGGCCGGCCGTGGTGCTGGCCACCCACCCCCCCTTGTCACTCATAAATGGAGCTGGCTGAACATACAATTTTAGGATCACAACTTATGGCGATTATAACTGGTGCTAGTGCTGACTTTCTTCTCGCTTGTCTGTGCGTTCCATGCCTCTGAATCTTAGAAAACTGCACGTCACAAATTTGTAACTTTAACTTTTAACTGTTGCCACCAACAACAATCACAAGCCAAATCTGGAATGACCAATCCAATGCTACACTAATTTCTGTACGATAACAGGACTAAACGGTGACTGCCTGGTGTGTGATCTTTCTGTGCATCATGGAGATGCAGAAATCACCAATCAGCATTGCATTGCATGCCATTCTAACCCGTTAAATGTTTAAACATTTTGAATTCTCAAATAATGTTATATGGGTCCCCCCCCCAAAAAAAAAACCCTACATTACATGCGGGGCACGGCAACATGCGCCCAACGTTACCGAGGAAGCCCTGCGGTGAACTCTACACAAAACAATTCCGAGGCACGCACGCACGGAGGAGTAGGAGGAGTAGGAGGAGGAACGCGAGGCCACCTTGAGGTACTCGGCGACGTTCTCGTCGCACGCGTGCTGCTCCACGCGGATCTGCTCCGTGAAGCGCAGGATCTTCTGCTGCAGCGACTCGATGGTCGCGCGTGTCTTCTGCGGGTCAGGCGGACCGCTGCTGTTGCCCACGCTGCCGAAGAGCAGGCCGTCGGGCGTGTCGCTCGCGACGCTCACGTCCGAGCCCGCCGACGCCACCAGCACCGCGGGCAGTGCCAGCGAGCTCGCATCCAGCCGCTCGTGCTGAGTGGGGGAAGGGACGTGACAGGCGGCGGAGGAAGAGGTTAAGTGAAATGTTGCTGCTGCTGCTGTTGTCAATGGCGAGCAAGCACAATTAATAAAAACGCGCGCAATCGTCAATGCCACTTCACGAGCGGATTTTTTTTTTTTTAACAGGTGACATTTCAAGCAATGGCCCTTCTTCATAGCACACGGACGCAGAAGAGCCATTGCTCAGAATGTGGCGGTGTTATTGACAAATGCGTGGAGTTTTTCTTTTTGCGATTGTGCTGAAAAGCTCTCCAGTGCGTTTTCGGGTTGTACCGCGTATTGTTCGGCATGATGTCCCGACGTTTTGCTCGATGTGCAGGGAGCTTCTTCAGAAACTAAATTGAGCTTGCTTTCTCCCCAATTATATGCCATGTTATATAGCCGATTGTATATATTATAGAGCGTATAAAATTAGTTCAGTTCTCGCAGAAGCTCCCAACCGGTGGAATGAAATGGATATTATTCCAAACGCACTTTGCAACAAGAAAACACATGATACAGTGAATATAATATTATTGTGGCATCGGTGACAAGCAATTGATAAGACATCGTGGAGCATAGGCGACTCCCTGACTGCACTGTGGCTTCCGGAACGCAATGCGTCGTGTAGAATGAAATACGACAGCAAAAATGAAATGTGGCTCAACCAGGATTCAATGGGAGACCAATAATGCATTGTGGCATTTAGAATGCAGTTGCTAGAATACAATGCAGTCTTCAGAATGCAACTTGGTTCTCAGAAGTGAATGTAGTTGCCAGGAGTTAATGTGGCTTCCAGAATGCACTGCCACACACCACACAGGGGCATCTATATTGCAGTATTGACATTGGATTACAATGTGACGTGTATAATGCAATGTATTATACACACATTTCATTGGGCTGCTTTCACTCAAGTATTGCTACTGGTGACAAATACATTGTTAATGCAGCCATTTCATCGCTTGGATTTTTACAGCTGCAGACCCTTCATAAAGATCACAAATACTGTAACATGTTTACAAAGATGATAAAAGTACAATGATATTGTGTTCAGAAAGAAACAAATACATATTCAAAGGGAAATCAGAGATGCCTGTTTTCATAATAATGTCACAGCAACATTCAAACGTGTTGTCTTAAAATGTGATTGAAGAAACAAAAAGGCATAAATATACATTTTGAAAATATTAAGCATCGCGATTTTTTTTCGATGAGTCACTATAACAGCGAATGGAAGAGAATTACAGAAAATGACAGAACTAAAATTTATTTTAAAAGACTGGAAAGCGGGGCTTCGAGATTAATACGAACAGAGTAAAAGTCGCGGCACAGTAAGTTCGCCAAATCATATGAAGAAATCTGAACGGGGAACAACCGAAAACATATCAGGGCATGTACATCTAGTTCAGTTATGCAATTGCTGACTGCGATGATATGCAGAAGTGGATGAGGGCATGCTGGATTGCGTTTTGAAAAAAACTTAACTTATTAATACAGAGCAACATACCAACAATGTACACCTCGTGTACATTTCTCACGAGGTAGGACATACGGTTAAAAAAGGACATTGGAAAATGAAGAGTGCAAAGAAGCACGGACAGATGCATACATGCTTGTATTATACCGAGACACAGAAAGAAGAGAACACGCATGGGATTAGAGAACATACGCAAGTGAGATGTATTATATTGAATAAGAAAAGTAAGCGGACTTGGGGCAGGTCATTCCACAGGAAGGGTTAGTCCGCCAGTGGTCATGCATTTTGTACCCGTGTGTGTATATATATATTTAGGATATGCACTGAACATTCAGTAAATCCAAAGCAAATTACATTATACAAGTAGGAACCTCCTGGTTACACCAGCCCACAGGGGATTATTGTGTTCGTCCGTCCGTCGTGCATCCAAAAATGGGAGGGGTGGGGTTGAGTGGAGAGCGGAGGGTGGGGAGCTGGGTGGGGAGGGAGGGGCTGGGTGGGGAGGGGAGGGTGGGGCTGGTCACCCCGTGGTGCCCTTATAAAACTCAACGTTTAACCTACTCACGCCGGCTTGTGCCCGCCCTCACAGTCGGGCATATTTGCAGAATACAGCACGCCGCCGTTGACCCTGGCCATTGACCGAGCAACCCAACGTTCCTACCAGCTGTCTCTGCAAGAAGGTGTTTATTTGTTCTTGTATGCCCTATGTGCACGTGTGTACTGTATATGCAAAATGCATGTCTTGTGTGGTATGCGCATGTGTAGTGTGTAAGCGTGAGCGACCGAGTCCATCTGGTATGTGTGCATTTGCGTATGCGCACACACATATGCGCATGTCACAATATTCATAATTGCCGGATGATGCTGGATGTAATTACCAGCGAAACATCGTACTCAAAAACTGTAAATGTTGTGGATTCACTCACACTGGTGGGCTAAAGTAGTGAACTATTTGTCTTTTGTCAACGTGACACTTTTTTGCTGATTGGCCGTGTCGGGTGGTGGAGGGTTACGACACATTTGTAAATAACGCCATCTAACCCAAAAACGTTTATTATGAATAATATTGGTCGCGAAAGCCTACGTGTTAAAATGTCACAATATTTTGGGAATATCCCAAAATGTCGTTATATTGCATCAATAATTAATTTATATGCAGCCCTTTCGTCAATGCACTACTGGTTATGATGACCTCCCCATTTTCAGGTATCCTTATACCTGAATATCTTCGGATATAAGGGCATAAACTATTGGTGGTGAGTGCATTGAGCAGGGGTGGTGGGTGTTCAGCACCACACTGGACATGCCTTTTTCTCCCCAATAATAATGTTTACACACCGTACCAGAAACTCTTTTGAGGCCGAATTGACCTAACGGAGGCCTAGGACCAGTCCAGATAATCCTTGCGGGAGTTGGCCGTGAGCGGGAATCGAACTCTGGATGCTGGGTTCGCAGTCGGGGAAGGTGCTAACCGCTGCACTACCACTCCCTCTTTTAAAAAAACCACACTAACTCCAACTAAGCCAAAAATATACAATTCGCTAATCAATTGAGCAGCAGTTTCATGTTAATCTTATTTGATAAAAAATATAATTAAAAAAATATATGTGGTAGTGAAATTAAGGAAGCTGTTGCAGGAAAATGTGAATTAGTGTGCAAAAAAATTCAGTGTACAGTGAGAGAAAAAAGTATTTGATCCCCTGCTGATTTTGTACGTTTGCCCACTGACAAAGAAATTATCAGTCTATAATTTTATTGGTAGGTTTATTTGAACAGTGAGAGACAGAATAACAACAAAATCCAGAAAAACGCATGTAAAAAAAATTATAAATTGATTTGCATTTTAATGAGGGAAATAAGTAATTGATCCCTTCTCAATCAGAAAGATTTGTGGCTCCCAGGTGTCTTTTATACAGGTAACGAGCTGAGATTAGGAGCACTCTTAAAGGGAGTACTCCTAATCTCAGCTTGTTACCTGTATAAAAGACACCTGTCCACAGAAACAATCAATCAGATTCCAAACTCTCCACCATGGCCAAGACCAAAGAGCTCTCCAAGGATGTCAGGGACAAGATTGTAGACCTACACTAGGCTGGAATGGGCTACAAGACCATTGCCAAGCAGCTTGGTGAGGTGACAACAGTTGGTGCAATTATTCGCAAATGGAAGAAACACAAAAGAACTCTCAATCTTCCTCGGCCTGAGGCTCCATGCAAGATCTCACCTTGTAGAGTTGCAATGATCATGAGAACGGTGAGGAATCAGCCCAGAACTACACGGGAGGATCTTGTCAATGATCAAGGCAGCTGGGACCATAGTCACCAAGAAAACAATTGGTAACACACTACGCCGTGAAGGACTGAAATCCTGCAGCGCCCGCAAGGTCCCCCTGCTCAAGAAAGCACATACACATGCCCGTCTGAAGTTTGCCAATGAACATCTGAATGATTCAGAGCACAACTGGGTGAAAGTGTTGTGGTCAGATGAGACCAAAATGGAGCTCTTTGGCATCAACTCAACTCGCCGTGTTTGTAAGAGGAATGCTGACGATGACCCCAAAAATACCATCCCCACCGTCAAACATGGAGGTGGAAACATTATGCATTGGGGGTGTTTTTCTGCTAAGGGGACAGGACAACTTCACCGCATCAAAAGGGACGATGGACAGGGCCAAGTACTGTCAAATCCTGGGTGAGAACCTCCTTCCCTCAGCCAGAGCATTGAAAATGGGTCGTGGATGGGTATTCCAGCATGACAATGACCCAAAACACACGGCCAAGGCAACATAGGAGTGGCTCAAGAAGAAGCACATTAAGGTCCTGGAGTGGCCTAGCCAGTCTCCAGACCTTAATCCCATAGAAAATCTGTGGAGGGAGCTGAAGGTTCGAGTTGCCAAACGTCAGCCTCGAAACCTTAATGACTTGGAGAAGATCTGCAAAGAGGAGTGGGACAAAATCCCTCCTGAGATGTGTGCAAACCTGGTGGCCAACTACAAGAAACGTCTGACCTCTGTGATTGCCAACAAGGGTTTTGCCACCAAGTACTAAGTCACGTTTTGCAGAGGTCAAATACTTATTTCCCTCATTAAAATGCAAATCAATTCATAACATTTTTGACATGCATTTTCTGGATTTTTTTGTTGTTATTCTGTCTCTCACTGTTCAAATAAACCTACCATTAAAATTATAGACTGATCATTTCTTTGTCAGTGGGCAAACGTACAAAATCAGCAGGGGATCAAATACTTTTTTCCCTCACTGTAACAGTAGCTGCCTTCACATGTGTTCATTATCCCATTGGAAAAGTTATATTTGCAACACTGCATTAAAGGGGTTATTTTTCCAGTACATGACTATGAACAAGATAATAATTCACAGGCCCTTTGTCAATTCCCCTCGAAAAAAAATCCTATTGGGGGGAGGGGAGTTGACTCAGCCCATCAATACTGGTATTATACTATGGATAAACTCGCCCCCGCCATAGGAATGTGGAATTTCCAAGGCTGGAATGATGAGCCGAGCGCCACCTCAATGCTGAGTGGAGCAGAAAACCACGGATTTATTCGTCAATCCACTGGTCATGGGGGTTGCGTGACCAAACATCACCACGGTGGTCAGTAGTCATCACCAAGCTGGTCAGTCCTGACTGTGAAGCTGGGGAGGGGGTCGAGAGGTCAGGGCGGGCAGAGGGAGTTGGGGGGTGCCACAGTGACGACATGTTAACTGGTATACAAGAGCTCGTGGGTTCGATCCCGACCCCGACACCAAAAAATTTGGAGTTTGCGTTTTCTCCCCGTGGTCGCGTGGATTTTTGCCAGGCCCTCTGGATTTTCCCTCCAGATTTAGAAACATGGGTTTTAGAGTATTTGGCTGCTAGAAATGCCCACATAAGCCACTTCATTCAGCTGTCATGTGGCCAGGTCACAACTGAAACAAGTTTATATATCTGTGGGCCTTACCTGGTCCAATAAAATAAAAAATAAATAGTTCAGTTTATATGACTCCCTGCTAATGTTAACCGTGGTCTGTAATCGAACTCGGGTTTCTGGATTCATAGCTCAGTGTGCTAATTGCTGCTGCAAACTCAAAAGTGAACAATAAACTCAAATAAAAATCATGCTGCGTGAAGTGAATTCTGGAATAAATCTCTCCTGCGTTTCTCTTGTTGCTGCCCTTTGGGCATTAAAAGTTAAGAACGATTGTTGTAGGTGGCATTAGCTATTACATGTGCTCTCTAAACAACAGCGCTCTCTCTTTTAAAAGGTTACGCAACGTCAAAGCGATGTGTTGCACTGGGTTTTCCGGTGAGATTTTCACATCTAAGCAGCTTCCATGATTTTCAATAACATACTTCAATTAATCTTTTGTCTGCACATTCAATTGACTGTGAAAGTTACAAAAACCGAGCCCATAATGCAGTTCTTAATTACCTTTTAAATGCATTTATTAGCTGCATCAGCATCACAGAGGAATTTTACAAAGTGGATTCTTTTTTTTCTCTCCGTCTCGCTCTACAAAAGTCGAATCCTCCGAATGTCACCATTTCAGCCTCACCATTTTGGCAAAGGTTACCCCGCTCTGTAATTGCTTATGTTCTCACGCCACTGTTGGCGGAAGGGCCTCTCCACTAAATAAAGTTCTACAGAGCCCTTCTGGACGGTATTTTGAATCATTGTTCCAAGCTGGCCACATGTCTTCAAAAGAGGTGGTAGTACCCACACTTTACCCCACCACACACAACCTTCCAATCGCCTAACTGTGGTGTACCCGTTTATAGGGGCGCCACGGTGGTGCGATGTTAACGACTTCGCCTGCTATGGAGGAGTTTGTGGGTTGGATCCCGACCCCGACGCCTGTATATATTTGGATTGTGCATGGTCTCCCCGTGGTTGCGTGTATTTTTCTCCGGGGTCCTCCAGTTTTTCCCTCCACATTTAGAAACAGGCGTTTGAGAGTATTTTGGTTGCTATACATGTGCACGTGATAAGCCACTTCGTTGAGCTATCATTTGTGGCCAGTTCGCTTCTGAAAAAGAGCTGTATAGCTCAGTGGGCATTACCTGGCAAGAAAAAAATAGTTTGATACTGCGGGGTGTGCAAAAGATGGAGGAGATTTAATAAACTTGCCATAATTTAAAATGATGAAAATCCACCGTGCTAACCAGTACAGCGTCGCTAAAATAAGCATGTCACATACCCACAGAGCTTAACGCCCATCCGTCTTGCTCAACATCGTTTTGCATGTTAATTTGAGACGTCAACAAAGAGCTATGCTGCGAGCACATCAACGCTCGAAATTATTGAGTGGAAATAATAATAACGTCAAATAACCGTACTGAACGCAATGAGTGCCAGTTGCCTTCTGCGGCGTGAGAGATGACGGTCGGTAATCAAACAACACTGGACGAATCACCTGGCAACGGTTGTCATACAATGGAGCAGCCGCACGCTAAAATAGTGAAAGGAGCAACACGTTAGCCTCGGCGATGTAAAAAATCGTACAGTGCGGCTTCTGACGCGCAAAGGGCTCCCGCAAACGTCACTTTGCATCCGTCACCCCGGGAAAGGAAACGAAAGACAAGTGTCACTCGCATGCATAGGTGCTGCCACATTCGAGAAGGCAAAACATGCTCGAACCACCCACCTCCCCCCCCGCCCCCCTTGAGAAAGAAAATTACACGAAGGCTCCAGCAAAAAAATAAAACTCGACAAGTTCGAGGACCCATCTCACGGGGCTACGAAATTAATGGCGCAATAAACGTCGATACACTCCGCCGTAAAGTACGGGAATCAAAACGCGCGCTGTCGAGCGCGGCTCAGCGGCTCATTCCGCTTGGCGGTGGGGCAAGCCGTCGCAGGAGCCTTTGCAAATTAATCAATAGACACGGCGATTACAAATTGCTGACCTTATGGACCCCAGCAGGTTGTGTGTGCACCGAGAGAAAGAATGGTGGTGGCCATGTGATTTATTTTTTTGCGATCGTACTGATGAGGGCAGTTACACGCACTGTAAGGGATGCAAGGTAGAACTGTAGGGTGAAATAGGCTGTGACTTTACTGAAAAACTTTTTTTTCCTTCCCAAATGTTATTGTGATTGTGCTTTCAGCATCATGTCGCAAAATGATGACTACTGGCGGCTCCAGCGGAGCAGTGTATCACGCCTTGTCGAGAATGATCCATGTAAGGTGATATCACTGAAGTGCCCTATTATTAAAGTGACCTTTTATCCACACTAGAAGGCAACACAATTTCTTACTCACCCTGCTGCAGAGATATATGTCTGTTGCACGACAACATAACAACATTTAAATTCCCAGAAACTGGAATTTATCCAAATTAAGTACAAAACAAAATTTATAACGTTGTTATTTTGTGTGTACAGTCATCGGTGACCAGTCTGGACACCACCGACTCACTACACTTGAGAAGCAAGTTGAGTTCACAGGTGACTGAAACCCGGATTTGAAACCAGGATCTCGGCAGTGCCAGCTCAGCGGGCTGATTTCTGAGCCACCCGGCTAATATCAAATCACTGTAAAAAAGGGAAGACATGGGCACATGTTTAAATTTTACTCTTATCCAAACCAAGCCATATTGAAACCAATTTTTGTATTTTTACGAATTTGCACTCCTGTGCTGTGGACTACTGGGTACCACGGTGGTGAGATAAACTACCTCGCCTGGTATACAGGAGGATGCGGGTTCGATTCCGACCCTGACGCCTATATTTTTGGAGTTTGCATGTTCTCCCCGTGGTAGCGTGGACTTTATCCGGGTCCTCCGGTTTTTCCCTCCACACATTTATAATCAACGTGCCTTTAGAGTATTTGGCAGCTTATACATTTTACACACGACAAGCCACTTCGTTGAGCTATCATTTGTGATGGCCAGGTCGCTTCTAAAGAGAGCTTTATGGCTCAGTGGGATTGACCTGGTAAAATAAAAAATATATAATTTAGTTTTTCGTTTTACGTGACATGTACAGTTGGCATTTGGGAAGTGTCAGTGGGTATCAGCGTCCGGCGACAAAACAAGGGATGTGTGCACAGCAAGCGCTCAGCGGCAAATTAGCGATAAGGAATGCATTATAAAGGCTTTTGCTCCGCAGTAGCTCTTGAAATATATATCTCGAGGAGGGAAGGAATGGTGTGAGACATCACCGCGTCGTAATGGACACCAGCAGCAGCTTTCCAGTGACAATATGAGAAGACGTACAATGAACAACATTGGAGAGAGGGAACGTTGGAATGCTGCATTTTAAACAAAAACCAGATCAGACAGGAACGACATGGCAAGGCCTCGCCAGGTTCGTTTTCAGGGTCGTGTTAAAAAAATGGCGTTTTGTGTTTCGTTTATTTATTTTATTAAAACCAAAATGTACAGATATATGTAAAGCCCCCTTTTGGTAAATCCACCGCTGGATCAGTGCCTCCTCGCATCGTGTGGGTTGTGGGTGTCATTTGACCATACGACACCACATTGATCAGACTGTGCAGTTTCATGAGGATTGCGACGTATTCATGTGGGAGCATAGAATTACAATACAACGGATTTCGCTGTACTTTCCTCTTGGTGACACGGTAGCTCCACAGCAGCCTACAACACCTGTTTTATGCACCGTGGTCACCCATCCCAAGCACTGTCTAGGCTCAGCCCTGCCGCGTTTCGAAAAAACCTGATGAGATCGTCCACACTCCAGATAATTTGTTCAAAGGCAAACCAACAATACAACTCAATAAATGTGAAAATGGCTTCACGTCTCCTCCCACACTCCAATATCCCTGAGTGGAGGTTATCGGGCAAGTGCGCATGGTCTAACACGGCTCTCTCCGAACAGGGCTTGAGGTCCTAAGGGTGGAGGTCACCTTGTGTCAATACCATGACCATATTGACCCACGTGTAACACCATGCACAGACAAACCACACGCAATAAACACAAGATCCATGCCATATAGTGACAGCACAACGTGAGTCACCATCTCTTATGCAAAACGGTCTTGCTAAACCTTACTTATTTGGGCATTTACCAAAGCAAGGCATCATCAACAACAATAGATTATTACACTCTCAATACACTGCATTGAAGTTTACGCGAAGGAATAGAATCGATTACGTTTGATGCCTATACGTTTTGCGCAATTAGTTCCCATTACCCCTGCAGTCATGTGTAGAGATGCTGCATGAACCACAATGTTAAAATAATATGTTCAGGAATTGGACAATAACCCAGAATCGGGGCATTTCATCAAATCACGAAGATGGTGAATCCTTACAGGCCAATTGCCTATGAATGCACAATTGTTAATTTGTTGCAACTTAGTTAAGGAGCCATTTTAAAGCTTAGGATTTGGCCACCAACAACATGGTTTTACAATGGTCTAATTATGCTGATTATAACATAGTCGTTGTTCATTTTACAGCAAATTAATCACTCCAAATATTTAAAGAAATGTGGGAGCTTGTAGAGAATGGAACTGTACACTCCCTACAAAACTGGTGGTGTGGCAAGCATGCCGACCTCAAGGATATCCCAGCCGACTAAATATCTAATATTTACATATATATCTTTACTATTTTAAAATGGAAACCCCATGAGAGCTGATTTAATCTGGCTATAGATATTCCAAGCTAGTGGATCGCCGAAATTCAGAAAATTAAATGACACTGTACGGCACATTGATGAACGGCAGCGCTTGGAGAGAATTAATGCCAAAATCCCCAATCCCATGTTCAGCAAATCACGTGTTTGCGTATTTAGTCTAATGTAACCGACGTGCAGCCTTTTATGTCTGGTAGAAGGGGCAGAATTTTGCAAATGCATTCGTAAAGCCCCAGGGTTGTGTTGACATCGTTGTAAATATGGAATTATTTTGTTGAAGTGATTTAAAGTTCTAACTGTTAATATGCTCCAGTGCACTGGCACACACACACACGTGTACAGCAATATCATCAACCCGAAACAATATACTGCTGGATTAAGGCCTCCAAGGCATCGCCATCCCTAATGATCCTGCAATGAAACAATCCACCCAGCTCATGGACACGAGCCGATATCGTGGCTGTCTCAAGCAGCAGACATCCTTCTAGATTTGAAGTTTTTCGTGACTGCAAGGATCCACACTCTTTGGTTCTTTCTGTAAAGTCACGTGGACTTTACCGAAAGAACCACAGAGTAGCAGACATCCTCTTTGGCTGCATTTCCTCCTTTGGGCTGCCTGGCCACCAACCCTTCAAGCAACGTGTCCTGCCCAAGCCCAATTATTTTTCTTAACGGTCAAATTTAGATCGTTAACCTGTGTATTTTCTCTGACCCACGTGTTGTTCTCCGTTTCTTTTTCAGTGTAATACCAAGCATACATTTCTCCACCCTTCTATGTGCACTCGTGAGCTTGTGTTCCATATACTTTGAGTGTCCATATGTCTTACCCGTGTCATTGCAAGTAGGACTCACTAATGAAAACACGATACTTTGCTTTTCATGATCAAGTTCAGCCTTCCAAAAATGCACTTCAGAAATAAGCCAAATGACGATTGAAATCCTAAATCATCGCAGAGTCAAGGTATCCACGTTGGAGGAGGCTGCTGGCACTGTGATTTAATCTCACCGCGTGTGGCAGCAATCCTTGGGAAAGCATTTAAAATATCCACAATAAAAAAAACACACAACTTAAGAGCAAGCTTCAAATGCCTAGAATTCACATTGGGAACTCATCTCTGAGCCTACTCCAAATACGGGCAAATTACCATACTTAACATCATTCCAAAGACCTTTTTCATTATCAAAAGCATACGAAAATCTAACATGACAGTTGGTAAATTACTCTTATAGTGGGGAAATCAATGCGGTGTTCAGCATTTCACGTGTGTCACGATAGTCTCTCAGTAGTTGGAAAAAAGTAACGACCAAAATAAAAAAAGTGGGAATTTGAACAATTAAGAGAAATTCAAAATAAAATGCTGGTTTCACCCGGCTAACTGGTCCAACCAGGAATGGCACGCGCCCTTATCACAGGTGTAGCACGGTTATTTAAAGGCAGGCTGCAACATCAAAAAATGCGCGCGATGCTTGGCACACTGTTTCCCAAGATTCTGTTATCTCCGAGTCAAGTTTTTTTTTTCACAAAGCGCCGATACGGTTGAAGGTCTGCCAGCAATACGTACGTACGTATTTATGTATGCCACAGTCGAACAATTAATGATCCGAATGACAAGCCGATGGGGCTGCTTTTTTTGTCTTTAAAATGAAACAAATTTATTTGGTGATTATGCGTCGATGGCACATGGTGCACGAGTAAATAAAAAAAAAACTAAACTCACAGTCGCCATTAAGACGGTCTTTAAAAATATATATAAAACAGGTGATGTTTGAGGTAATGACCCTTTCTTCATGTACGTGTCATAAAGAGGGACCATAGCCTAAACCATCTCGTTCAACGTATATTTTTCTTTTTAAGTCACTCTTCATTGTCTTCTCATCGCTCGCGTTATAAATTTGACATCCCAAATGCCTTTGAAAAATAAAATCTCCACTTGCACAACGCACGAGCCGATTAACATCGTCAAAGTACAATTTTTACACCGAGGGATGAGTTTATTAGCCTGTGGGAGAAAAAAAAGTACGTTAAAAACCCCCCTGTCTTGTGTTTTGAGCTGTAAATGTTTATTTGCGGTGAGCTATGCGTTTAGTCAGAGCCAACACGGCTTTATTGTACCGGGCCAAGTTTCGGCATGAACAACAACACAGCCGCAGGTTAATTTTGCAACTGTACATAAAACACCGCAATTATCAGCTATGCGCCAAGGGCAAAAAACCAAGTCCATGGGGGGTGTCCACAACTTTAAACCCGACGAGAGAAGCTTTTTTTGTTCTCCCCTCTTCTACATCTGCTTAGAAGACATAACAAAAATGATTATGTTGGCGCTGTAAAAGCACAAGCGGGTAATTGCAAAGGCAAAGGCACAAAACCAAACGGGCGTGCGTGGCCGTGGCTTTAAAACATTCTCACTCACAACACGGCCGCCAACAAAACGCACTCCCCCCCCTCCGCCAACCCTTCCCGGTTACCCCAATTCATTCACGAGTCCCAGAGGCGCGCCTCCGTCTTCCCCCGTGCACGGAGAGCACCGTTCCTAATCGCCGCATCGTCAACTGAGCCATCAAAGCAGAGCAAGGGTTACTCTCTTTTTTTTCCCGTTCCTTCCCACCCCAATTCTCACACACGTGCGCATACACGCTCGCAATGCTGACCCGACGAAGCCAAGCCTGCGTTTCCCCCCCCCCCCCACCTACAGCGATCGGGCAACAACAAAACAACAACACGCTGCTCGCAAAAACACAACAGCAGCAACAACAAGAAAAAATAAATATATCCATCCAACGCAAAGACCCACTGACCGATTTGCTGCGCCTATGCGTGATGCGGTGGTCCAACGCTGTCGGCACAGTTAGACGATCCACTGACCCCATCGCCAACTCGCTGGTTAGCATGATCAGACCCGCAAGTGCCGCTCTCGACGCTGGCGCTTCAACAACGGAGGAATATTATTTGCAGCGGCAACAAGAACAAGAAAACAATGTTTCAAAGCTCCGGCTCACGGGGCGAGTCCCCCCCCCCCCCCCACCATCAGAGAGCCGCTCGGGGAAAGACGATCTTGTCGGCCCGCCGCACATTCCCCGTGTGACTGAGGGGCTCTCGCACACCAACAAAAAAAACCCCACGCACGCGCGCACGCGACAGAGTTACTGTAAGGGAGGAGGAGGAGGATACTCTGCTGCGGTGGCCGTAGTGGAGAGAAGCGAGCGGACTGGTTGGATGAGCCCTGGGGCTTCACCTGATGTGTAAACCTGCCCCGCTGGTGATTCTCAACAACCCTGCAGACTGTACCATTTTCTCACATCTCACAGGGGGAGATGGTGGGGGGGGGGTGGAGGGGGAGTTGGATGGGCTGTGACATCGCGCGCGCTCGCTAGTCGTGCAGATATTTTAACATGCACCGCACTGTGTTCAAACTTGGCCTATGAACGAGGAAGCATTAAAAGGCACAAGTTATTGATTTTGAAAGGGGGGGGGGGGGGGGAAGGGGTATTAATATTTTAGAGTACACACACGCGAACAAATTATATGACCCGACTCGGTTCCTTGGCTGTGTGATATGAACACCCCCATTGTGTGTACACAGTTAGCAAGGCCATTTTGCCTGCTGGGTGCTGCTGTGGCATTTGATTTACAGTTCAGGTTGTCAGTTCATTATTTCACTCTGTGAACGGAACAGTCTCTTGGAGGATTTTGCTCTCCTGAATTCCTGAAAGGGACCCCCCCCCCCCTCGCGCGCGCAAGGCGCACCACGCACCGGGCATTCAAATGCCGTGGCTTGAGTTTTGGGGCAGAGCGGAACAAGGGACGGCGGGCACTGTGTGGCTATGAATGCTAACACAATGATCCGTGCTCTATAACAATGGGGGAGAGAGAGGGAGGAATGACATTTAAGACGACAGGAACTCGTCCGCTTCGGGGGTGCTTGATGCTTTAAAATAAACACGAGCAATGTCAATATTATGGTTCGGAATAAACAGGTGTCGCATTCTGACAAGCCATTGTGTGTGTGTGTGAATGTGCCATCATCGACAAATGCGTTCTAATTGCCTATCGACATGTCGACGCGGATGATATTCGTGTGCGTTGTACACAATGGCACCGTCTTACGACGGTCTACATTAAAAACGCACGCCGTTAAAAGTTTAACCTTTCGTTTACGAGCACCGCTGGCTGATTAGTCCCGGAAATTGACGCACTTCCTTTTGACAGTCATCCGGAGAGATATTGGAGGTACGTGAAAGCCAAAGTGCAAAATGTTGTTTGTGGTAAAATGACATTTTTTTCAACCCCAAGTCGGTTCATTTAAAAACCCAGCAATGTTTCTATGAATTTAACTCGGGCCGCACAACAACAAAATAAAGAAAACAGGACATTTTATTTTCCATTTTTAACTATTTTAACAGATTTTTAATTGTAATTTATATGTACGATGAAAAATATTGCCACAATATTTAAATAGAGTGTTGTCATGATTAATCACGTTTGTCAAACTCCACTCATGATCTGTATTAATTCCTCAATTATCCCACCAATGAAATAAAATACCGTGGCAATTTCTATACTTGGCAGATCATGATTCACTCCCATTCCAGAATCATTATTCTGGCCATTCAATTTAAGAATCAATTATTCTTGGTCTCATTTTTCCCATCTCGCTCGTGTTTTTGTTCATTAGCAAAGTAAGTTTCGTTTGCGCCGTTAACCTAAATGTAACATATACAAACCATAAATTATTGAATCTCACATGCACAATTCAACGTTACGTTATCATGAGCGCGGGAACGGAGTGAATCGATGCAGCGTTACATGCCTAAGAATTGCTGGGTGTCTGCGAAACATTGTTTGGCGATCACTTGTGAATCTGCGAGTACCACAAATTCATGCAGGCAGACAGACTGGTTAGACCACTCCGCTCATATTATCATTTAACCATCATTGCATAACTATGACATGATCCGGACTACAAAAACACATTTAAAAACATATTTCTGGGAGGGGTTTAAAGTTAAATTCAACTTCAGGATAACATCAATGAAATGTATTCTTGATTCTTTCGGTAAAGTCACGTTGAAGGGAAACAATAAAATAATAACATATAAAACAATAAAATTCTCACGACGTTTCGACTGTAACGCAAACAGTCATCATCAGGTGTGAAAAACCAACGGCAAGAAACATTTAAAATATAATTTTATTGTTTCCCTTCAACGTGACTTTACCGAAAAAACCAAGAATATGAATCACTGCAGTCACGAAAGCTTTAAATCAAAATCAATTAAACGTATTTATTAGTTAATTAATTGCATCAAAAATCATTCGCGGCAGCAATTATATTATACCAAAGATGTGTGGGTTTATTTGTGAAGAGCCGAGGCCACTTTCTACCAGAGGACAAGTTTGTATTTCCTCAATGAATCCCAATCACTAACCCCTACCTGTTTTACCTCTCCCTCCCCCCCACTCTTTGCGATTTAATGGATTGTTTTTGTCACGATTAAATTAAATTAGATGTTTATTTTTGTGGTTAAAAGTGCCCCTAGTGGCAGCATGTTCAAGCAATTTTTTTAAACGATAATATGCGAATTGCAAATGATCAATTCACAAACACAAAATGCGCTGCATGGATTGCGACACGTAAATAAGTGACAGCAATCGATGACTCGATTAATCACTGCATGTCGACTTGTCTTTCCTTTTAACGCTCCCAAACTTTACCCGATTGTGCCGTCTGCTATCGGTGTCGTGTCACGCGACGACGTGTCCATTCGTAGACCTCGCAGAGCGGCGCAACTCTTCCGCGTCAGAATCGTGTCCACGGAAGCGGTCGTTACACGGCTACCTCCAAGAATCCTTCACGGTGGCCTCTGGTCTGCACAGGTGGGGGACACCATACTCTCCCACATGCCCTGCCATACAGATTCACGTTCACGACAGCCAAACTAATGTTTCAATCCTCAGAGCAGCAAGTTATCTAAATTGATGTGCGATACCGCATTTAACATAATGGGGGTTTTTGGTTTGTTTTTGCAGTCAAAAACTGAGATTATTAGCTCGCAACAAATGAGAGCCTGGAATAATACTGGTAGGAACGAAGTTGTAAACTGAGTGTACCAGCCTGCAATAGATTAATGTGTCCGTCCGTCCCCTTTCAATACTTTAACGAAGTGAAATCTCGTGCTGTTGGGTGTAAAAAAAATTCCAATGTTCCTACCAGCCCACCCTGCAGGGACCTGTTAACTGGCACCTGCCTTAATTCGAGCCCAGGATCTCGGCGGTATCGGCACAGCGCTATGACTTCTGAGCCACCTGGTCACCTCCTACATGCCTACTGGTAAGCGTAACCCTGTTAGAATCCTTTAACATGACCTCATGCTGCATTCTGCCTGCAGCGACTACTCAAACACACATCAATAAGCGGCTCGACTCTGCACCCTCTGCCTAATTTTCAAAATAACCCCTGCACCACAATTTTGCTTGGCACCGTTACCTTTCCCTGCACAAACACATTCTATTAATTTACAGCATTCACACGCGGTAAAAAAAGATTAAGAACAATTTGTGAGAGTGACAACCAAAATTACTGGATTATAATTTGGTTGCATGGCATTTACCATGTTGACAAATTTTACAACATGTGCTTGTTAAAATTCCACAAGGCCACCGAGGCATAGCCACTTAATGAGCACGCTCCGCGGTTAAAAGTTTATGCAATTGTGTCCTCCGCATCTTCCCACAATGTCCTGTGTTACAAAAATAACGAACAGGCACACATGCTCATCGTTTGTAATGCGGCCTTTATCAGCTGGGAACATGTTTTGCCGGGAGACTCAGAGGCTTTTCCAACACATCACCTCGCCTAAATTTTGCAGGCCTGCAGTCGAAAACGGGCCAGTGGACCGAGAGGCCACCTTAATACGATCAATTGGGCCTATCAAAACCAACAACTAAATCATGTCAGGGGGGCTTCATGGACCGAGGCCATCAGCAGTGCTTTATAGGAAATTGACCAGAGCAATTACATCGTAATTGCCAACTTCCCATTGCTCAGCGAGTGGTAGGGAGGACATACGCGAGTCAACTGAAACGTACGCAGCACACACTATTTGCAGTTTAACATATAGTAGGCTTTCGTGACCAATATTCTCCATCGACATTTTTGGGTTAGATTGCATACCAATGTGTCGTTAAACCCGCCACCACCTGACCACAGCCAATTAGTAAGGTTTGTCACGTAAAAAAAGTTGCCAATTCGTGACTAGTTCAGCACACCAGTGTCGGAAATGTGTTGTAGAAACGTCGTACTCGAATTTTAAATGTTGTGGGTTTGCTCTCCAACACACCGGTGTGCTGAACTAATAACGAATTTGCATTTTTTGTTCACGTGACAAATCTTACTCATTGGCTGCGTCTGGTGGTGGGGGCATGTTTAACGACACATTTATATTAACGCGATCCAATCCAAAAATCTCTATTATGGACACACTATTGCGTACACTGTACTCGAATTTTAAATGTTGTGGGTTTGCTCTCCAACACACCGGTGTGCTGAACTAATAACGAATTTGCATTTTTTGTTCACGTGACAAATCTTACTCATTGGCTGCGTCTGGTGGTGGGGGCATGTTTAACGACACATTTATATTAACGCGATCCAATCCAAAAATCTCTATTATGGACACACTATTGCGTACACTGTAGAAGGCAGTGTTTCTGGACACATCCTCAACAATTCAATCAAAGGGCCAATTAGAAGTAACATTCTTCACGGTGGCAAGATGTGAACTCCCCTTACCTAGTATGCAGGAGGTCGTGGGTTCAACCCTGAACCTGACGCCTGTATATTTGGAGTTTGCATATTATCTCTGCCCGTGGTCATGTGGATTTTTCTCCGGGTCCTTTGGTTTTTCCCTCCACATTGAGAAAAATACGTTTAGGAGTAATTCGCTGCTATAAATTTCCACACGATAAGTCACTTTCGTTGAGCTATTTGTGGCCAGGTCACTTCTGAAAAAGAGCTGTATAGCTCCGTGGGCTTTACCTGCTAAAATAAAGAGTTTAGTTTACAGTTTAGTTTATTCGAGAATTAATGTCTGCTAACTGGGTATTTTCAAACAGTGTTCAAGTATTTACGCTTGTACTCCAAGGTTGCATTTGTCCGGAACTGTGTATACAGCAAAGGCCAGAAATACAACAAATAATTATTGCATGCATGAGCTACCAATACACTTTTACAGGGTTCCAAAATGCACAACTCGTAAATTCATGGAAGTATTGATTATCAAAGCAACAAGGGTACCATTTGGCAAAGGGAAAACAAATCGTTATATTGTGGTATTGAATAAGGTAATGTGTTTCATAAGGGCTTTTAGATGATAATAATTTTTCTTTATTATTTTTATTATTTGTTCCATCTCCGTGGCTTTACCGAAAGACCCAAAGAATAATAAAAACAACTTTGAGAAGTGTACAAAATAACATTTCTATAAACGTAATGGCTTATGAGCTAGGACTTGTTACCGAGGCAGTGATATAACACTGTACTCTTTGGTTCTATTCGGTCAAGTCACGTAGGTAAAAAATAAAACAACAAAAATCACGACGTTTCGGCCACAACACAAGCGGCCTTCATCAGGTGAAGGGACCAGACTGTCTCGAGGACAGCGCTGGAGTGAAACACAGCCAAGCTCAGACCGCGACCTTTAAGCTGTGTGAGAGTAATTAAGGTGCCTTGACAAAGGAATTAGCATAAAAATTTGCATTTTAATAGGCGGACTTAGCATGATGAAAGGTAGGGAGGGGGTCGACCTGTGCAGGCTGGTGAGGGGGCAAGGTAGCGTCCACATGCTGGTGGTGTGAAAAGGGGATTTTAAGAAGCTGCGAAAGTTTGGGTTACCACTACTTGAAAAATATACTATACCATTGAAAATTAGTTTAATGTTTGGTTCGATTTAGAACATCTTTCCAATGGTTGCTTAATTTGAAACCATCTTCTCGGTTGAAATTGTGTCTGTAGATCTGAATTGCCTCGTGAACAAATTTCTGATAAAAACCCGTGGGTTTGCAAAGAACCTTGGTATCGGAGAAAATTATATCGTGATCGATATAACACTGGTATAACCTTTAATAAAAGCTTCATCCAGTATTATATAAAAACACATTTAATGACAATTAATAAACCAAAACAATGATTATCCCCAGATTTTTTTGCAACAGTTTTAACATGAAAATGAAATTGTGATTAATTGTAAAAGTAATAACTTGGGAAACATTAAAATTAATCTGAGCTAATGATTATTCTCTCCACTTTTAATAATTGCCTCAAGCTGATAAGATTAAGCATGCCATTCGACTGTTGGGCCATTCAACTGTTGGGCCAACTATTGCAGATACACTGGTGGAATATTAATGAACGTTTTCATAAGATTTAGATAAATAAACAGACTAAACCACAAAGCTTAAACTTCGGTCCGAATAGGTCCCAACAAGCACTATATGCAAATCAATTATATAACTATCAAGAAAAAAAGGGGTGCGACTTTTTCTTGGTGCCTTGTCAGTACCACTTGCTTTTTCAGACACTGGGCCCTCTGTAGTGAAAACGTGTGGGTTATTATTCCCCGTTAGCCCACAATGGGCTCTCTCTCCGAAAGCTGTCGACGCCGATACTCACTCATGCACTCCTCCGCAAGTATCCTGCCTGCTACAGATGTATCCACACTGCCGTAACAGCAGCTCACAGCAATGACTCACTCGTCTCAAGATCTTTGTCCTTCGTTCCTAATTGCCTCCCCAGCCATAACCTTACAGCATGCCGAGTGAGCCTGACATTTAAACAGCAGATGTTTATATATTTTTTTTTATTTCCAGCCCCCCCCAATTTAATTCCAGTTGCGCCATCAGCTACATGCCAGGAGAGATCCATTGAGAACTCTCCCTGAGCGGCACAATCCCCACGTGTTACAGAAGTGGATCCCAACACCTCTCATAACACTGTCAAGCCTCAAAAAATGTTTGACAAAAATATAGGGTTTGAAAAAAGCAAATCATATATGGTTCATGGAACTGCTGCAGATAGGTGATTCACCGACCACTGGGCCACCAGTGGTCGGTAAAGTCACCGCTTGGGGACCATCCGTGCTAGAGAATTGCCCTGAAAAGGAGTTTCAGAGCCATGTCTGTGATCCCTTCAATTTATCAAACGTACCAAGGAGCACATATTTCACGCAAAGCTAAAGAAAAATATTCATCACATGGCAGTCAAATCGAACATTGTAATTTTAAAGCTAGAAGTGGGAAAAAATAAACAAATAATGTGATGTTGCTGTGCGCTCATGAATTACTCGGCTAAAACCATCAATTCCCTGTACCTGGAGAACCCGAGTTGTTCAAACATGGCTGAAAGAAAATCTAGATTTAAAACCAGGATATCAGTATACAGTGCACCGACCTCTTAGTCACCCGGAAACCACAGATTAGATTTCCACAGGTAACTGCGTTATCAAACACACCCATGGTTATATTCCATACCTAGGCACCAGATCACCTGACACTCACCAGATCTTGGAATACAAGCAAGCTGCATGATCAACATGCACAATGTGTCGTGATAGGGGACAGGGATATGTTGAGCACAGCAGAGGGCAGTGCAGAAAAATTCGTTGTTCTGTACAATAACTCCCCAAACCTTCAGTAATTCCCACCCAGCAAGGGGGGGGGGGGGGGGGCAAGGTACAGCCATGCAAGCCCCATGACCAACAAAGCCAAGGGGAGGCCCTCATCCAGCAGTGGATTTACAAACTCACAATCACCACACACCATTAAGTAAAAAAAAAGAAATGTTCTTTTGTGGGAAGACATTTTTGGGAAAAATAGCATTTACTGCATCGATAAATGCCACGACTGTTCAGCTACGTGTGCGCATTGCTCTCACTGCGCATGGAGCAACACAGCTGCATTGTCAATGCCATTTGTCGGGATATGTCGCACTCTAATTGCGGATGGGGGTTTCTCTTGAACGTGTTTACAGGGGGGGGGTTTGTTTGTTTGTTTTAGCCAACAAGGGATCGCAAGCGCACACGTGCCCGCTTGAGCGTGTCTCCATCTGCTGGCGTTCACTCGCCTCTGCAGTTACATGGGAAGTTAAGTCAAAGTTGTTATTGTTATTCGAAATGAGCAATGAGGCGGTGGTCATCTCCATTGAGGAAATTAATCGTTTTTATGGCGCGGTAGAGTCTATCCAAAGGACAACCAATGTACACTTCACAAATTGGTGTGCATTGTAAAGGCCCCAGAGGGATGATGGGCCGAGTCAACCACCGACTCGGATGTGAACTCGCAGCCTTCCAATGACGAGCCGCTCGCTCTAACACTGAAAACACGTTTTAACATAATTTACATACGAACAAAAATGGCACAAACTAAAATTTGTTAACACTTTGTGGCAAATTGCACAAATCTGATCAACAATTATCAACCTGGCAACTCAATTTCGCACTTTTAAAGCTAAAGAGGCAATCCTTGCATTTTTGTTATGTTCACCATGAAGTGCATCACCAAGGATGATGACCTCTCTCTCGCATCTGGTGCCGGTAATCCATCGGCATCTTATACGGTTGTTATATTTGGTTCCTGTGAGTTCGCTTGACTTAGCAGGACCGGCATTTGAACGACATAGACACACCCTTCCACAGAGATCGATCACATCACGTGACAGTGGGCCGAGGGTAACTTCTGAAAACCAGCTTCACCGGTCGACACTGGAAACCATCACTTCTAACCCCCAACCTCCTGGCTTGTTTTACTGGACATCTGTGAAAAAGAGCTTTATAGATCACTGGATTCCTCTAGTAGAAATAAAAATTCTGCTCCGATTCTGATTCTGTTGTTGTATCTTGAGCCAAGCCAACGTGTCATTGCACGCAACTGCATTTCCAAGACAACAAAACCGATTTCAGAGCACAAGGCGCAATCCATCCAGTTTATTTTGCAGATTGGCCACATCAGGTATGTCCCATTCACTTAAGTGAATAATGCATCGTCCTCTCCCGTCCAATTCGCCTGCAATCTGTCAGCAGCGCCCGAGTGAGCCTCTCTGGAGGAACACAGATGGCTCACATCTTTGGTATGCATTTTTTGCAGCCTGAATTTAACCGATGCATGACTTAAAATTTACTCGGCCACACTCCAGTGGGCCCAATCGAAAAGACACCATGTGGAATAGCGCTGGTGAGCAAAGGAGAAATGCATTTAAAATACATTTTCATTGTCAAACGAATGACCACTCGGCCTGCTCACTTAAATATAAAATGGATATACCAATGATACAATTCTGTGGTGTAGCATTCAGGTATTACTAAACTATTAGCGATGCCTGTGGTCAAATCAGGCGGCCATGCGCTTCATCTCGATAGACATCAAAATCTAAGCAAGGTTGAACCTAGAAAGCGCTTTCAAAAGGTGACCATCATACATAACAGGCCTGGTGTCATATCGGCTGTAGGGCTCTGTGGTGTGCAGCAGAGGGTTGAGCAAAGCTATTGTCGGACTCCTGTGCTCCTAAGTCTGCCCCCATCTTCAAATCGAATTTACCAACGTGAAGCATGGTGAAATAACCCCAACAACCTACATGGTATTCTTAGCTCTTTCGGTAAAGTCACGTTGAAGGGAAACAATAAAATAATATTGTTTCCCTTCAACGTGACTTTACCCAAAGAGCTAAGAATATGAATTTTCTGCAGTCACGAAAGCTTTAAATCAAAATTTAATCTACATGGTGTGTAGAGGCCCACATCCAGCAATGGAACAACAGATGGCTGTTCATGTATATTATGAGTGATTCAAGTATTAACCATTGTAAATAAGAATAATTACAAGAGTTGGGTACTATTTATTTTAATCGTTATTGTAATAACATTGCAAACTGTTGTTTGTTGTTAAAGTTTCACCAATGGGAGCATTTGTTGTGTTCGAATATTAGATTTTAAACATTAGATGCGATTATAATTTAGACACTACGGTACATTAAATAAATCCAAATTTGGATTGTAATTGTAAAAATTTCACTAAAATAGATACTGGTACTAAAGTGCAGAGGAAAGGAAATATAAAACCTAAACCCCATTAATTATTTACGGGTTCATGGCACATAAGCAAGTTTTTTGGAAGAAGCTCTTGTTAGGCGCAGGTGTCATCAATGTATGTAGAACTTATTTCGCACCGTACATAGCCAAACGTGCTAATCGGAGGTGTGGGGGGGGGGAACAAACGAATGCAGGGAAAGGAGAACAAACTTAACAATATGACTTTTGACAAAACACCCATTATTCCGACTTGTAAATGTGAAACAACAGAATGGCCAGTCTGTCCTTCTCCGATGGCGCAGGTGGAATGAAACTGTTTCTTCACCCGAGACTCTCACCACATTACAAATACAGGTAGCACAAACGCCACACTCAGCAACTCAGGTTGACGAACACTCATTTGTACAAGACCCTCTTTTGGAGGTCGCCTTGAATCCCCAACGTAACTTGCAGAGGTCAACCTCCTCGCTTTTGAAGTCTGCCTATTTCTTCGGCAGGAAAGGTAGCAACACAGCAGCTCAAAAGAACCCAGACCAGAGGCTCCGAAGAAGCATCTCGCACAATCGCTTAAGAGCAATAAAAAAAAATTACTTATTGCTCAGTTGGTTCAGTGCCCAGTTAAAAAAAAAATTCCACTCATTTGCAGACTCTTGCTCTGACCCTGAGGCACCGTCAGATCTGCCAATTGTGGTATGCGACCAACCCAATCCAGTGCGACTCTTCTGACACTGACACAGAGTCGGTGCGAGGTGGAAAAATTCGCGACAAAAGGGAAACCGAACAAAATTCACAACCCGACCTTCAAAAGGTGTGAAGTGCAATACAATTCCCTGGTAATGCAGACTTACCAGTCACACAGAGTACACAATAAGAGTGAAGTATGGATGCATTCATGAACACACACGGCGGTTCACGTTACGCTGCGTGCCCACGTACATTGCTGGGTGTTTGCATGGCATCGCCTCCATTTGTAAATTGCTGCAAAAATAATAAAAAATAAAAACGCAGAGCTGGCTTACATTACACAAGTCTGCATTACCGTTGAGGGGGCATCATGTGTCTTGTATTCACACAAAAGGTCTGCCAAAAAAGATGTCCCCAAGCTGAGATCGTGTTGCGACCAAGGTCCAACCAGAAAGGAGTACAAGAGTAAAAAGGGAGCTGAAGCAGAAAGCATTACATGATGGCGCATTGCACCGATAAAAGCCGCCAGCTATATTGCTGAATGTAACCGCTACTACGTGGGCCAAAGTACAACACGAGACAGTGTGCCTTTTCCATGCGAGTGCCTTTCCAGTCATCCGATGGGAACTCGCCCATGACCAAAATTACTCGGGGTGCATTTGAAGGTGAGCAACAGCTAAGCCTGGATGGTGCTTGGGATGGCCAGCCACCATCCAAAGCCAGGTAGTCATAGGCCGCTGCGAGGCTGTGCTACGCGGTGGACACCAGTGGGCAGTGCAAAAACATCCAATCTGTTCTCCTACATCTACACTACTCTGCCTTCGTAAAAAAAAGCATTGAACATTACGGTGAAATATGGTCATATAACTGCCACAACCGGCATTGCTTAGAAAAGTCCTCATCCAGCAGTGGTTTTTACACGACTCTCTGTGTGAATGTCCACTATCCCATACACGTATGAGCCAAGGTTTGTGTAAGAGGGCAGGTCTGTTTAACAGTCTCGCTTTGAGATGTGATAGAATTTAAGCACGGCACACAGTAAAATGCAAATCCTTACCCTGTAACAGTGGTACTCTGCCAGACCCTTGTGAAGACATGGAACGAGTTACAAAACTCACCACATTTGTCAAAAAACACTTTTTTCAAGAAGATAAATTATATGATGGGTGACGTTATTGGGCAGTGGTCCATCTTCATAGCAAAAAGGTGACTGAAGGACCACTGCCCAAAACTTCACCCATTAGACATCGTTTTCCTATTTAGGGCAGTGTTAGTGAGTTATTATTATTAATGGCGCTTGTGCCTCACTGCCAAAGCAGTTTCACATTATAAAACATATACTTTAATATGGAACTACGGTTATTAGGTTGACCTAGTGAGCTGTGCGCTTGCTTTTGAGTTCAGGGTTTGCTGCTTCAAATTGTTAAAATCCGACCTCTGTCCACCAATAACGAGCTTCGGAAACATTACAAAATAGGCACGGTTGTAGGTCAACTCGCATTATCTCACACCTTTTTTAAACGGCATTATTATATTGTGCATTGTGCTGTAGTCGGTATAAAAAACGAATGAATGTTAATCATTAACGTCTTCTTTAAACACAGCCTAAAAGCTCCAACTACAGTTGACAGATACTTTGTACTGACTCGGCTGAAATGTGGGGTATATGGGTATATCAAAAACGTAATACGCGAAACAAACTTTATGGCCTCTCTTCACAATGTAAACGTGTCCCTCCGAGCTTACCTGTGTACCGGATGCACAAAACGGCAGAGACATGAGCAATAATGCGTTTCCGCCGTGCGTTTGGCAAGGAACTTCTGCGGCTGTGGTGAGCCAGAACACTCCAGACTGCAAAGCGTATAGGTTTACAGGCCCCCCCCCCACACACAACAACAACCGTGGAGTCAATTAATTATGTATGGCAACATGCGCAGACAACGCCATCAGACAAGGTCGGGGTGAAAAACTAGCCTCCCCTCGCAACTGCGCAATTGCTTCTCGGTGACAAATACACACAACACCACAGAGGCGATGTTCCGGGGGGGGGGGACTTGCTAGATCATCCGAGATATGGTTGACAGCACATGCTATGTGGTGCGGCAATGCCCACAACACCAGAAGTACACGCGCACAATATGCCACTGCCTTCAATTAGGCAGTCTGGGTAAAAGCTTCGGGGCGATTTGAAAAGTACGCAGCGCAAAACCTGCATTTTCAGTCTCGTTTTAGTGTGTACACGCGTACAAGCCTTTTGTCAATCCACTGTTGGATGACTGCTTCCCTACGCCATGTCCGTCATGAGGACCACAGTTCACCACACTGGTCAGTGCGGGTTTGGCGTAGGCAGGGGGCATAGACGACGTATGGTACCGTACAAAAACTAACTTTTTAGCTACACTGCCCCCTGCTGTCCATAACTTTACCCAGCAGCAGCCGAAGATACCCCTTTAATGTAACAGCCTCATCGCAGGAGACTTCAGGCTCAACCCTGCTTACTATCCGAGGTCTGCCAAGATCAGACGCCTTCCAGGTGATATGGCCCTCAGGTCGTTTTACTGAGGTGTAAGCAATTTATATGTGAGGAGTGTGAGTGACCTGCGCCGCCATTCACTCAAGTTTTGGGTTTGGCTCCAGCCTTCTGGGTACAAAGTTCCAAAAATAGCAAATCGTCTCCCTCCTTCAAAACAATGACCACTCGGGGAAGGGATTGTCCAAAGACCCACGAAAATTAAACGCACGTTTAACTCAAGCCTCCTACAAAGCCACCTACAAGACAAGTCTTTCGTGCCAAAGGTGTCGTTAGCCATCGGTGGTGTGTGTGCGCGTAAGGTTCCACGCTGTGCCACCTCACCGCAAGTCCTCCTGTGCGAGGGGCACTGATTGAGGCGCCATAAACTCGTACGGCATGGCTTTTCCGGTTATAGTGGGCGCAGGGCTCACACAAAGCGCACATCAAGCATCGCCGGCTGTGGGTAGCACCAGCTTAAAAGCAGCTTTACGCGCCACAGCGACGCATTTTTGTGCGCGCGTGACAACTTTAAAGTGAACAAATCCCAAACAAATCCCAGATGTTTCAGGTTTACAATAACGATTATCCAGTACGCTTCACAATGACAAAGTGCATTTCTGGTGGAGAAATATGTGACTGTAAGCTTGTATTTTGTTGCCCTCAATACAAAGTTAATCGTTATTTATAAGCACTCGCGATTTTTTTTTCAGTGTAAGCTGTTGCCCCTACTTTCAATTGCAAATTTGTTGTAGTTTAAACACGTAGGCTTTCGCGACCAATATCATGCATAATGGAGGTTTTGGGGTTATTTACGCGATCCAACCCAAACACCTCTACTATGGATGCAAACGATTTGTGATGGTACATTTTATTAACCGCCCTGTTTTGTTCGACTTAACGTTCACAGTAGTGACACCCAGTACTCGTAAAGTAAAGCTAAGGCTAGGTAAATAGATTGATGTCGAAATGTTAAGACTGGGCGAGCAAACTTAAGTTTTTTTTTTTTTTCCCCACGAATCCCCTGTACCTGCTGACTCGGCTGACATTTCATAATGGCAAGGCAGATGAAGAAGAAAAAACTAACAAAAAGTATGAATGAAGACAAACGTTGTGCAGTTGTTCCTCAATACTGTGCTACACGATACCCACTTATATCTTAGCAGATTGTAATAAGTGGCCAGGTGTGCACATTAATCTTCAATATCATAAAGACGCATGTCATATAAGAGAGAGGATTTTACACATTCAAGCTCTATTCTTTTTACAACGTGCAAATTACAACCTCGTACCTGCCAAGCGAATGTTTGACATCACCCTGTTAGCCAAAGTTTGTAATGCCTAACAAATTGAATAATGGCTGTAGGACTGCTGAAACCCAGTCAAAGGGAGGAAAGATAAAATATATTCACGACAAAAAAGCATTGCCTCTTTGCTCTGCAAGACATGACACCTCGACCATACACCATTACGTGAATTCAGCAGAAATCCTGCTTACTCGCACTCGTTCTATAAATAGGAATCAGGACATCCCCTTTTCGGTTGGCTGGGAATATCAACACTCAACAGGGACCCATCTACAAATGCTATTGCTGGCTAATGACTTTTAATGGACAGCACGAAAATCCTTGTTGGCCATTCAGCCTTGGAAACAAACTATAACTATGAAATGTGCATTACACGAAAACCCGCCATCAAATCGCGCGAGCGCGGATATGCGAGAGCTGCATTTTTTTCTCATACGCAAGCAATGTCACGTGAATGCCATCCAACATAACCACGATCCGGTATCATGAACACAGCATATGGGCGATTACAACGTGAAGCTGCGTCATTTAAAGGGCAGATACGGCACTAAAAAGGGGGCATTAATGGGGTTGACGTTTAAACAGGAATTTCAATTGTGCTCCCGTGCACAAGCAGCACTCGTAGGCAGGCAATCACCATCACGATGCTAGCAGCCAACGCACTATATAGCTTTACCATCCTCAAGATGAATTTAACAAAACACAACTGCCATCGCCGACAATTCGTACACCACACATTGGAGTGGCACACGCCAGGGCAAGAGGACAAATATTTCAGACCAACAGGCAAGCAAGCTGAATTGTAAACAAAAAATTGTGGAAAAACAAGCGTTTCGATGCACACACTTTTATTTGCACTCAAAAGTATGAGTACATTCTTTTGACACCGGAATTAATCAAATTTGATGTGCTCCATAAAATTGGGTGGCCTGCATGAAGAATATTAAACACATCAAAAGTAAGCCACCCACTTTTATTGATCACATCAAATTGTGCTAATTCCAGGGTCAAAATTATTTAATTTCTACTTTGAAAAAATAAAAGCGTGCGCATTGAAAATCGTGTTTATTACCTTTGTGTATTACTAGTCGTGTTACTAGTCGTGTTACTCGTTGTGTGTACTGAGTACTTGAGTATATTAGTTGAATGTACTAGTTGAGTGTACTAGTTGAGTGGACTAGTGTGTACTAGTTGTGTACAATTGTTGTGTATTAGTTGTGTATACTATTTGTGTGTTGTAGTTGTGTACTAAATTTTGACTTAAAACTTTCGTGACTGCAGGAATTCATATCCTATGGTTCTTTCGGTAAAGTCACGTAGATAGAAAAAATAACAATAAAATAATCATAATCAAGTGAATACAAATATCACTACGTTTCGTTCGCAACACAAGCGGTCATCTGCACTAGTTGTGTGTACACTAGTTGTGTGTACACTAATTGTTACGCGAGGCGGCGAGTCTGTGTACTAGTTGTGTACACTTGTTGTTACGCGAGGCGGCGAGTCTGTTTTGAAAATTTCAGCTCGTTGGGCTTTGTAGATCCCAAGCTTTAAAAGTGTCAAAGATTCCAAAGAATACAGACAACACGGAAAAAGTTCAATACAAGTGTGTGAAAAAAGTGTGTGATAATAATAAAAGTGTGTAATAATGAGATGTGGATGAGATATGAAAAAAATCAGGAAACTAACTTATGTTAAACGTTGGTCCATTTGCAAAGTGAATGTCCAAAGAAAAAAGCAAACAATTGGCCGTTTCAAACTAAAAATGTTCTCCGTCGATTTTTGAAGATCGATGGCAATTTTTAAATACAAATCATTAAACGCAGAGGCATGCATAATGGACATCTTAATCGGAAAACGCAATTAATGGTGAGGTTAATGGATACAATGACCGGACGTCAAACAACGCGGCACCCATTTTACATGCATAAAGCCTGATTTGGTGGGTAAAGGGCTCATGTTATTTTACATTTTGAATACTTCAGCTAAGCGTAAAAGTACGTATAAGTGTTATATAAATGCATAGACCACCGCAAAAAAGTTAGCATTTTCTTTGTATGACTGTTGTTTTACTGTTACTAAGATACAAAGGTACATTGGGTTCCCGAGTGGTCTCACCAAATACGACAGCATTCATAAACGCGTTTCCTGGTCTGTCACACTTGTGCAAAACACACACCATCAGTACACACCACTAAGCTTACCATATCAACATTGATGTACGTGTTCAGGGCCTCCCGATACCGTTACAGGTCCCAAGTGGTTGTTTGACCACACTTCACCAAACTGGTCAATCTAGATTTGAGGTTTTCGTGACTGCAGGGATCCATACTCTTTGGTTCTTTCGGTAAACTTGTCAGTGCAGGTTGGCGAAGGAGGGAAACAAAGACGGAGCATAGTAGGGTGCAAAAATACATTTTTTCTTGACTGCCCTTGACTGCTAACGTAGCCCCCACAGCAGGCTACAATGCCTGTTTAATACATGGTGGTCACTCATCCAATCACGATTCAGGCTCAAGCCTGCTCAGCTCCCAAGACCTAAACAGGCCAAATGCATTCCACATTTGGTCACGGTAGTACTGGATGTAATACACCCAATGTTGTGTCGGTATGCGAGGTAGGCTAGCAGGCAGGTAGGCACACATAGCTCATGTGTAACACCACTTAGAATGAACCATTAATAATTGAAATACAGCCATTTACAGCACATATATTAAGCCAGTAAGAAAAATAAAGGTATGAACATGATGCATAGGCTTTAATAATATTAAACACAGGATGTTGGATGGAGGGAAATCAATAGTGTGAACTAGAGGTCATAAGTGGAGATGAAAATGCTGACACAGAATACTGTATCTGATAGTACATATGTCAAAGTAAAATATTTCCAGGCCTATGCATAGATGGACACTAACACAATGATATCGTATAACCTGCAGAATATATCAACACAGAGTAATAGACCATGTTTATAAACACAATGTGGTTAATCAGCACAAGGGCCTTTGCTGTGAACTATCCACTATTGGATGAAGGCCTCCCCAATCATCACGATCTATCTTATACAGAAACAATTATCCAGCCTTCTATCTCCTGCACCCAAACTGATCTCATTGCTAATATTTCCGAATAGCACGGTTGGTTACGTACGGTGCGAAAGAAGTTCCACATACGTACGTACACAACTGGACAACCTCGAGAAAGATCCTTCCTTTGGTTGTCACTTTGCCATTCTCACCACCGGTCATCATGCCTTCCAGCAACGTGACCTGCCCAAGACAACTTTTCTTAACAGCGAATATGAAATCTCTAACTTTCATATATTCCCCGATCCACATGTTACTCTTCCTTGTCCCCAAGTATAATGCCAAGTGTGAATCTCTCCATGAAAAATATACAAAGCAGTGGCAAAGGGACTTGGCAGACACGGAAGGAGGATTTATTGTCCAAAATGTTAGCCAGTTATAGTTTTTACTGTCGTAATACTGTTAATAAAACACTAATTATGTTTCAGATTTTGTTGTGTACTCCTACCAACACAGTTACTTAATTTCTTCTTAATTTCTTGTAGGCAGATGGACACATGACCAAGATACTGTAGATACAGCAATGAAAGACCCACAAAAGCAACACATTACTAATCAAATAACAGGTTAATTAAGAAAACAGGGTTTGCGTTGCTCTCACTGAAAGGGAAGAACAGATCGCAACGTTTCAGCTGACGGGTCTTTAGGAAACATGAAGCGATGTACAAGAAGTCTTACAATCCTGGAAATGGCAAGTGGGTTGGAACATTTTGTTCGATGGCCAGATGGCCAATTAACCAGACACAAAGGGAAATACACGTAGAGCCAATTTGCAAATTGACTGCTGGATGGGGGGGGGGGGGGAGCCCTCTCCACACTATGGAAGTCATCTTGAAGGTTATAGGACAAGGCGGACACAGACGTAGGGGCACAGAAGTACAGCACAGCAATGGATTTCGCTGCACTGTTCTCTGCTGCCCTACCATATGGAGCCTGTGAGTCTACATCTTATGTGTGCATGGTGGTTATCCATTAAGTACTATTCAGGTTAACCCCTCCTTATCATCCGAGATCGAGCATTTTCCGGCTGATGTGTGTATGTATTTTGATTTAAAGCTTTCGTGACTGCAGGGATTCATATTCTTGGTTATTTCGGTAAAGTCACGTAGAAGGGAAACAATAAATAATACAAATATAAAACAATAAAATTCTCACGACGTTTCGACCGCAACACAAGCAATCATCATCAGGTGTGAAAACCACAACAATAAAATTCTCACGACGTTTCGACTGCAACAGCAAGTTTTCTTGCTGTTGTTTGCACACCTGATAATTGCTTGTGTTGCAGTCGAAACGTAGTGAGAATTTTATTGTTTTATATTTTTATTATTTTATTGTTTCCCTTCTACGTGACTTTACCGAAAGAACCAAGGATATGTGTGTATGTATTTTGAACTTCTTTCGCACAGTACGTAGCCAACCGTGCTAATCGGATGTGCGATCAGCGTCATTAACATGTTTTAGGCATGGCAGTGCGATCAGGTGTGATTTGGTCAAGCGATCCTCAATGGCAAAATGACTCGGCACCACCACGCGGCGATTCCATTTACCTGCTCGAAGCCGCCACCTTCGTCTGGATCCATCGGGGGTCCCAGTGGAGGATGAGCCAGGGCCGGCTCCGTGGCTGAGGCAGAGCGGGGTCGGAGCCCCACACCTCCGCTGTGCTCTCGCGGCAAAGACTCCGCCTTCCTGTGCTGCTGCGGGCTTGGCCTTACCACCGACGTCGCCGTCGGCTGGGCCAGAGCGGCAGTGGTGGTCGTGGTGGTGGTGATGGCAGCGGTGAGCGCTGCTGCTGCTGGTGGTGGTGGCGGCGGCGGCGGTAGTGGCGCTGGGTCCAGCTGGCTCGGTCCCGAGCCCCGTTTGCCGGTGCCGCTGCCGCGTGGCCTCATCTGCTGCAGCACCCGGTTGAAGGCGGTCTGCCGATCTTGGGTGCCCGCCGTGTCTTCGTCTGCCGTGGATGGCACAGCCGACCCATCCCGCTCAGACCTCTCGTCGGACTCCTCGCAGTCCGACTGCTGCAGCAGGTGCTGCTGAGAGTCGGAGCCGCTTCCGGGGGCGAATCCTATACCTCGGCGGGTGAGGGGGGAAGCCTCGGCGAGACCGGGACCCGTGGCTTGGGCCTGAGCCTGGCTCGGAGTCTCCAAAATCGGCGTCTGCGTTGGTGTCACACCGCGGTCCTTGGAGCGCTTCCGCGGTTGAAAGAGCTGCTTGAAGCCCTGCCCGAACATCGTTGCTCCTGCAGGCCCTCCTCCACCACCACCACTAGCAGCTGCTTTCCCACCAGAAGCCGCAGATCCTCCGGCTCCAGAAGATCCGAGGGCTCCGATTGCTGCTGCTGCTGTTGTTACTGATCCAGCTCCACCTGCTGCCTCAGACCCTGCTGCCGTGTACGGGCCACCTGGCAGGCCCTCTCCTCCGTGGCCCAGCTCGGCAGACCGAAATCGCTTCATGGCCCTCCCAACCCACTCCGCCTCAACTTTTGGGCCTCATTTAATGTTAATGTCGCCTCATTTAAGAGCTTACTTTTCCCTTCGTGTATCTCTCTCCCCGTGTGTGTGTGTTTTCTCTCTCTCTCACTTTCTTTCAATGGTTATTGTTAACGAATTCACCTCGCCTCCTTTGCCTGTTACCTTACCAACCACTCACGATTTAAGACGCGTGGAAATGCGTGCCAAAGTCCAACTTAAATATAAAAATAATGGAAGTCTCCTTTATGGCGAAAATGAGTTGTCTTAAAAAAAGAGCTATTTTGTTAGTTTCAGTGTAGTTTGTTTTGGCCCAGCTAATTCTAAGAAGCCTGTATTTAAAGTTTAATCGCTACAGTATTTGCTAGGTAACGCTCTTTATACGCCAACAAACCAACGTAACTATATGAACAAGTTGATAATTTAGTACTCTTAATAAACAGCTCTGCAAGGAGAACAAAAATAACCACAGCAACAAGAAGAAAGCAAATTAATAACACAAAACAAAATCCACACAACCGCGTGCATTCAAGAGAGCCTGGTCCCACACAAACACACACACACATCTGCTTGGGCCAACTCCATTCCCACCACCCAACAACCAACACAACCGCTCCTAAAATAAACCCAAAACAGCTCTACCGAACCAACAACAAAGCGCAACAACTAGAAGAAGAAGAAAAAAACACAACTGCCGGTCATTTTAATAACAACCCCCATCCCCTGAATCGCATTAGACGAACACGGAGTTTTGATACAACATCTACCGGTGAGCGTTTGAAGCCGCTTATCCCCCCCCCCCCGTACCATCAAGGTGTTTTTGTTTGCGAGAGCCACGCGCTCACCTCTCTCTTGCCTGCCTCCCTGCCTCCCTACCTGCCGCCGTCCACGCCGTGCCGCCCTCGCTCGGCTTCTGCCACTAAAGCTCGCCAGGTCCCCCCCCCCCCTATCAACCCCGTCGGGGATTGTTGGTCGTGGGGGGGGGGCATTTAAAAGCGACGTCTCCAATTCCCTACGCTGCATAGGCGACGCGCTCCGGTGTCTCTTGGCCTTCTATTGGTCGGCGAGCGGCACGCGCCACGTCGCCGGGCCAATGGGACGCGCGCTCGCGGCGCGTTCGGCCTAAGCTCGCTAGGGAATGTATCGCCCTCTATCGGAGGGGGGGGGGGGATAGTTTGTTTATTATTTATTTATTTGTTCGGCACCAACTTCCCGGATGCGGTTCGGGGGGGGCAGGGAGGCGGGGGGGGCAGGGAGGCGGGGGGGGCAGGGAGGCGGGGGGGGGCAGGGAGGCGGGGGGGGGGCAGGGAGGCGGGGGGGGCAGGGAGGCGGGGGGGGGGCCTTGGCCAATCACAGCGAGGCTTGTTGACGCGCAAACCAATCGTGTTTGAGCTCCGGGGAGACGTAACCTGGAGTTGTGGGGCGTGGTGATGGGGGGTGGTGATGGGGAGGGGTCATGGGGGGTGATGGGGAGGGGTCATGGGGGGTGATGGGAGGGATAGGGGGGGTGGTGATGGGGGTGGTGATGGGGGGGGGTGATGGGGGAGATGGGGGGGGGTGATGGGGAGGGGTCATGGGGGGGGGTGATGGGGGGAGGGTGGGGTGGTGATGGGGAGGAGTGATGGGGGGGGTGGTGATGGAGAGGGGTGATGGGGGGGGGTGGGGGGTGATGGGCGGGTGTTGGTGGGGGGGTGATGGCGGTGATGGGTGGGTGGTGAAAGGGGAGGAGTGATGGGGGGTGATGGGGGGGATAGGGGGGGTGGTGAAAGGGGAGGAGTGATGGGGGGTGATGGGGGGGATAGGGGGGTGATGGGGAGGGGTCATGGGGGGGGGGTGATGGGGGGAGGGTGGGGTGGTGATGGGGAGGAGTGATGGGGGGTGGTGATGGGGGGTGATGGGGGGGATAGGGGGGTGATGGGCGGGTGTTGGTGGGGGGGTGATGGCGGTGATGGGTGGGTGGTGAAAGGGGGAGGGTGATGGGGAGGAATAATGGGGGGGGGGGGGTGAGGAATGATGGGGGGTGCTGGGGGTGGTGATGAGGGGGGGATAGGGGTGTGATGGGAGGATGATGGGGGGGGGTGATGGGAGGTTAGCGCTACGCTGCGCTACGAACCCGGGGACCCGAGATCGATTAATCCAAGAGCCGAATGGCTCACAGGGCTATACCAAATAAATGAACTATAACTATATAAATGATTCCCGCTCACGGCCAACACCAGTGACGATTATCTGAACCGATCGTGTGCCGTGCCGGCCTTCATAGGTGCTGCTCGCTAACAGCACTTGCCCCTACAGTCTGTTGACATGCTATACGGGGGATCTTTGTCTTTGTCTTCTGGTGGGGGGGAGTGGGGTTCCGCCCTTAGTGATGAGCGTGGGTTGCCGTTGCATTTCGTAGTGCGGATAGGCGGCGGCGGTCGGTGGGGGGGCGGGGCTCGCTCGCGATTGGTTTGACGGGCGTCGTTGTCGCCCCCCCCCCGCCTTGCGTCTGCCTGGGCGGCGTCCTCCGATTGGCGGGCGCCGCCTCGGGGCTGCTTAAGCGCGCTGGGGAATTCGAAGGCGGGGTTCCGGCCATTAGCGGCAGTGCAGTGACACGGGAGAGGAAACCGATCACCAACACCCCCCCCCCTCCTCTCTCTCTGTAGCTCCAGCAGACCCGCCAACACTCGGCCATGAACGAAGATTACGACGTGATCGTGCTGGGCACGGGCCTGAAGGTAATTCGACGAGCCGTGAACGACGTCGCGATTAATTGCGTGAAGGCGGCGGCGGCGGCGGCGAGGGGAGAACAAACGTAGCCGCTGTCACGCCAACAGGGCCCCGTGTCTGAAAGGGCCTCCGTGTGAGCCCTTCCTGGAATTCAACCCAAATTCTCTGGGCTTCTTTCGTTTTCGTTGCCCGTGTTTTGTGTGGTTGTTAGCGGCGGGGGGGGAGGGGGGTAGGGTTTAAAGGCTCCTACCATGCGGCGCTGTTTTTTTTTGCGTATAATTAGTTGCGTTTATCCCTCACTAAATGCTGTGCTGCGGCCTTCCATGATCCCAATCGCCTGGCACGTGACCAATCTGGTCGCACCTCGGAAGCTCAGCAGATGTTGAGCCTGGATGGTGCTCGGATGGGCGACCACCACACGGCCATGCACGTTTGCGTACGCGCCGTGTACGTCTGAAGTTCATTTCGCACTGCACGTAGCCGACCGTGCTGTCATCGGAGGTGAGGGGTGTGGGGGAAAGGGTTTGTCACGGGCTGTCCCAAGAGGACGGTGCAGCAACTGAGATCCATTGACGCTGCCGCCCCCCCACCACCACCACCACGTTACAGCTCGCGCCGACGGGCGTGGTGAAGTATGGTCAGATAACACCCGTGACCCGCACGGCGGTGGGGAGGCCCTCGTCCCGCATTAGATTTTAACAAAGGGCGCTCGCTACATGTACTTGACTGTGAAATGTCAAGTTGGGTGCTCACGTGACAACGTTGACAATCTCGCGGCTTTTCCGTAGTGTCGAAGGGCACCGCCGAGATTTGTTTTAATTTCGAGCAAAATGAAGGCGTAAAATAGCAGGCCAAATTTTACTCTGCCAATGTACGTCTCAACCGTTTAATAATCGGAATACTTATCCTGGAGGAATCCGATGAGCTATAAAGCTCTATTTCGCAGATGTCCAGTAGGGGCGGGTCAGAACGTTACAGCAACACAAAATACAAAAAAACATCATAGAGGAGTGCAAAGTGTAGGAAAGGTAAGCGGATATTCTTTTTTTTTAAACGCAAGTAACCATAAAGCCGCTTTTTTGCGTGAAGCATGAATACACCACATGGACAATGTCGAGAGATGTAAATTGTGGTATGTATTTTTCGATTTAAAGCTTTCGTGGCTGCAGGGAGTCATCTTCCTGGTTCTTTTGGTAAAGTCACGTAGAAGGGAAATAATAAAAATAAAACAAAATTAAATTCTCACGACGTTTCGGCCACAACAGGACGGCTGCTTGTGTTGTGGCCGAAACGTCGTGAGAATTTTATTTTAATTTTATTATTTCCCTTCTACGTGACTTTACCGAAAGAACCAAGAATATTGTGGTATGTATTTATGTTATGAAATATAATGCCAACAGTTATGTCATGGCATCTCCACTAAAAGCATTACAGTATATGTCATCTGAAATACAGCCGAGTCAATGATCATTCCACAACATTCAGCCCATTGTTTTTTGGGTGAATTTCCGTTTCCCGTTGCTTACTTTAGTGCGAGGGGTTTTTTTTTTCAAGTGGACAGAGTACATTGCTTATTTGTGCATTGTCAGAATTTGTATTTTTTTTAATTACCCTGGTTTTGTTAATTTTGTTTTGAGTTTGACAATCTTCTGAACTTTAAACGGTGATAAATGAAATGTATTCAAAGGTTGTCCCATTATGATTGCAGTTTTGTGCCCATAAATATTTTTAACTATTTAAATATTCGTGGTTTTTTTCTCCCTGAAACAAGGAAGTATCAAGGGCTGAAATTAAATATCCTGCTTTTTAAGCCAATTTTGCTTCACGGTGATCACGGGATGCATAAGCTGCAAAGTCCACCTGCAAACAGGCAGCCTTCATTTCCTGCATGCGGCAGAAGATAATTATTAACATCCGTTGTCATTATGGCAACTCAACATTACGCAAAAATAGCTGAAATGCACGCACGTCAACGACATGTCACTTTCACCTGCACAGTAACTGAAAACATATGTTAATTAAAATCACATATCATACTTTGTTCTCCTTTGCCATTGATGACCAATATTGTGGTCACTCATCAGTGCCGTTTGACTTTTGTTTTCGAGCAGAACACAAACTACTGGAGGATCATTTGCGCCATTAGGTTACACTATCGCAAGACAGTCATGGTCTCAAGAAATGTTTCTTGCAATATATATGCTGCATGTCACAAATCGTCATGCATGTTTAAATGATGTGGTTATATTTGTATAAACCACAGTCATGTGGGCGTTTTCAACACATCTTAATGATGTTTAGGCATGAGCGGTGGTGCAGTGGTTAGCTTCAACCTGTTCTAACTAATGTGGTGAAAGTATGGGCAATCAACTCCCAACAACTGAAAGGCATAGGGAGACCTTCACCAGCAGTGGGTATGTACAGGGCTGCATGAAACTATTTTCTGTCTGTACATAAAGCTAAATACCACCATGTAAATGTGATATGTAATAATTGCAATGGCACCTCTGATTAGCACGGTTGGCTACGTACGGTGCGAAAAGTTTAACATGTACATTACAGTACAACGTCCACATATCCATATGTGACAGGTCGGATATGTGTACATCTATGGAAATGTATAGTTAGACCATGTGCAAATTGCTTACTGGACTAAAATGAAGTGTAAATTACTTTAAAGATGGAGAAAAATATTCACCGTACTGTAGCAGTGAATGTATGCGAGATTAAACCTTTATTTCTGCACATGAAATAATCAGATTTGTGAACATCAATGGAAAATGGCAGTTGCATCATATGCAATCCTGCACTGGGCGTGGGCAGTTAATTGGTCACAATGGATATGCGACTGTCGGATATGCGACGGCAGACTGTATAACTTACCATAAATGTACACGTGTGCATGTTCCTCTGTCCAGGAATGCATCCTGTCGGGCATCATGTCGGTGAATGGGAAGAAGGTGCTGCACATGGACCGCAACTCATACTACGGAGGGGAGAGCTCATCTATCACCCCCCTCGGAGATGTCAGTTTGGCATCATCATCCCTGCCACAACCTCCAGCTTTGTAGCCATAAGCTTTAGTCAAAACCACGCTAATCTATAGAATGGCTTGAATGTGGTTGTATTTCAAGACATTATACAAAAATCAATACGTGCACATTGTTAGATAATGGTGAAAAAACATGGGCAATTTATTGATATTAGAGTTGTAATGGGCAGCAGTAGGCAGTGCAGAAAAAAAATGTTCTTGCATTGTTCTACGCTCCCACCTATGCTTCCCATGAAGGAGCTTGGCATGACATTAGGTAAAAGGCGGCTTAGCCAAAGTAATCCATCACCCAAGCCTCCGCATGCTGTGTCATGCTTGCGTTGTGAGAACCCAGGGTGTTGATCCTGCCAACTTGTAATTTAAGGTCATGACAGAAGAGTTGTTTGCACTATGAACCCAGCGACCTTGGGTTTGATTCCTGGCCACGGCTAGCATCAGTGGCGGGTTGTATATGAACATATGCAGGGCCGCCACCATGTCACTGGCCAGCAATGACCTCATTGGTGAAGTGTGGTCAAACAACTTATATGACCAACATGGCATGAGGTGGCCTTCAACCAGTAGTAGATTTACAAAGAACTGTCCACATACAGATGAAGTACAACGTCATTCACATTTCTGAAGCTGTAACTCTCAGGATAAAGAGTGTAGCAGAGATCTGTCGTGTTGTCATGTGGTTGAGCTATCGTCTGCCTTGTTCAACAGCTCTACAAGCGGTTTAACATCCCTGGGGAACCCCCAACCTCCATGGGGAATGGACGTGACTGGAACGTGGATCTCATCCCCAAGTTTCTGATGGCGAATGGTACAATTGCCAAAGTTCACGTGAAAAAAAATAAAATCTGAATTTTTGACTTGATGTTAAATTACAAGAAATATTTCTATATTCTTGTGTTGTTAATTTTTCAAGTCATGTTTTGCCTTGATGTCAACTTTTTTTTGCTTGCTAGTGTGCAGTTATTATTTGACCAAGTATCCCTTGTGAAAGGCACTTTGGTAACAATTGGCAGGTTCATAAGTAAAGGTCAAGTACTTATCCACGTCATTCCTGGTTTCTCCTAAACTACTCTTGAATTTGATGGGCAGTATGCTTATTAATTGCCCGGAATGTAACTGATCTCATTAGATCTCAAAAGTAAAGCCAGTTTGACCCTGGATGGTGCTTGGATGGGTAACCACTATTCACAAAAATGTTTTTATATAGGCAGCTGCAGGGCTATACAGTGATTAGAATAGGACCGTGCAACATCATCCATCGGGCTATAATCCCACATCAGTGCTCCCCACCTTAACCAACCCGAACTGACCAGCGTGGTGAAATATGTTGAAATAACTCCAATGAACCGCACAGAGTGGGCAGACTCTCATCCAGTAGTTAATTGACAAAAGGCTAAATATGTACACGCTATTACGAACGTACTGACACGTTTGTCCTGGTGATAGGCCAGCTGGTGAAGATGCTGCTGTACACGGAGGTGACTCGTTACCTGGACTTCAAAGTGGTGGAGGGGAGCTACGTGTATAAGGGCGGCAAGATCCACAAGGTGCCTTCGACGGAGACAGAAGCTCTCGCCTCCGGTGAGTACCGTGATAGGATTCCTTGCCGATGACCTTTAATCCATGGTTCTCGTAATTGAATCTGCTCTGTCCGATGCCAACTTAAAGTGCTTGTGGAAAAAAATATTGGCATTCTTGTGAAGCCCAAGACTAAACCCACCTTGACTTTGCCCAGTCTCATCAGACCTTGGGAGTTAAGTAAATTTGAGCCTGGATAAGGCTTGGATGAATGCCTATCAGGGCTAAGTGGCAGAAAGCAGAGGTCAGTGCAGCAACTTAGATTGTTGTACTGTACGTCTGTGCTCCCAAATCTATGCTCCACGCCGTTCACTCGCCTGCAAGAGCATGGAGGGGACCTTATTCAGCAATGAAGAGACAAAGTACTCTACATGTACCTCATTGTGTCTTAAATGTATTGCAATCTAATAGTCCTGAAACTGACATTTTCTAAGAAAATTTTACTTCGACCTTCAATCAATAGCTTCTAAAAAATATATTTTTATAATTTTCTTTGAAGATTCTCTCGTAGTGTTATTTCAGTAGGACTCTTGATGCGTCATATTTTTTTCCCATTCCGCATCCTCCTTGAGTCATCGTGATTCAGCCCTTTGACATTCAAACGGCATCTTTGCCGTCATTGCCAATAAATGAACACGCTCGGCTTGTCCACTCCGTCGCAGGTCTGATGGGCATGTTCGAGAAGCGGCGCTTCAGGAAGTTCCTTGTGTTTGTCGCAAACTTCGAAGAGAATGACCCGCAGACCTACCAGGGCGTCGACCCCAAGGCGACCACCATGCGTGACGTCTTCAAGAAGTTCGACCTGGGCCAGGATGTCATTGACTTCACCGGCCACTCGCTTGCGCTCTACCGCACCGATGAGTAAGCGCTCGCGAGCGGTTTTCTGGGCTGCGGGCCATGGTGCTGTTGCCCGTTTGAGCGAAGGTCCCCCTGTCGGGACTGCTTCTCTGTGTCGTCTTGCATTTGCTTTCACGGATCGATATCCAAAAGCGCTCGGCAGCCACTTGATTGCCTTTGTCCTCGAGTTCAATCAACGTTTTCATTCCACGTTCCAGCTGCCGTTAAAGGGGGCAGGTGCTCGACGATGTGAACCGCTTTTGCTTAGGGCAGCTTTGAAATCGCATGTGGACTGGGTGGCGCGCGCAACAAACCGGTTGCAAATTGGCTTGCCAAATCGCCCATGGCCACACCCGTGCCTGATGCAAGGAAATCTGGAGCCTACGTACAAGTGTAACTGACTTGTAAGCGGAGATGTAAGTTGGTTTCATCAGAGTATTTTGTGTGTTCACTACACAAAAGCACTGAAGCGTGGCTGTTTCACTTAGACACGGCTTGTTGGGTAGTGTTGTATTGACTGTCGCCTCGTTGAGGCTTTCCTGGATGAGTGCGAAGAAAGTCAAAGTGTGTGTCTGTGTTTTAGATGCGTATTGTGTGACGCTCGCCTTCATTGATTCCCCTGAGCCACCTGATAAAAATTCCACATGCCTATGTTGGAGCCAGTTGCTCCGTGGGACAGCCACTGTGTACTTTTCACAAAATGACGCGTATTTTGTCAACCCCCAAAAAATTGCGGGTGGTAGATTAAGAATTGCCAGCAGTAAGATTGTTTTAGTATTAAGGGTAATACCTAGGCAAGTCTAATTTAAATGTAATCGATTATTATGCTGGTGATATCTATCAGATTGTATGTGTGAGAAGCCATAATTTATTCCAAGCCAAGTAAGAGCCCATTGAGACTTAAGTGTTGCTGTTTCGAGGAATGTTTGGGTCAAACAAAGCAATACAGAAAATGTGATTAAACGTCAATAACACTCAAAAAAACCTAAATAATATCTTTACAAATGTAGTGTTTACTTTACTTGGAACTTTTGAGATACGTTTTCATTTGCAAGGATGTAAATGAGGAATTTACCAAGATAAATAATCACTTACAGCCCTTTGTCAATCCCCTTTTGGATAAGGACTCCAAGCCTCATCAGTCACGGGGATTGTTTGATCATTCTTCACCATGCTGGTCCTTTCGGGTTGCCGAAGGAGGGGACTGGGGGCAATTAAAAAAAAAGCCGGAACAACATTTACACTATGTCTTGTCTCACCATAATGACAATAGTAGGTAACCTATCTAGTTATGTGTTTAAGAGCTAATTCATGTAGTGGTTCTCATTTACAATGTTATATACAGTTCACTTAAACCCTATAGCAAGTATGGATGCTGAATTTACCACAATTGGCAATTACATTTGTTTTATAAATTGCTACCCAAAATTGTGACATCATTGTACAACAAGGAGTGAATGGTTACATGCAAAGTAATGATACTGTGCCTAAAGGTCTGTTAATATAATCAACTATTTGGCGAGCGGTCCCACCCATGCCACATGGGTCCTGCGGGTTATTTGACCACACTTCGTCACACCGAACACTATATATACACACGCACACACATGTAAAATAATCCTGTGCTATGCCCATAGTTACCTTGACAAACCTTGTCTGGAGGCACTGAACCGCATCAAGCTGTATAGCGAGTCGCTGGCCAAATACGGCAAGAGCCCCTACCTCTACCCGCTCTACGGCCTTGGGGAGCTGCCCCAGGGTTTTGCCAGGTGAGTTTCGTGCACCCGCTCTGCTCCATCACTTAATTTCCCAAGCTCAAGGTGTATTTTTTTTACATAGTTAAAGACACCTCTGATTTTGAGAGTTTTCTTCTTTGCGAGATCAACACGTGCGATTGCCTGGCAGATTAACTTTAATGTACAGTCACTGGACGCTATATTGGTTCGGTGCATGTTGCCATCAAATGCAGATAAGATCCATGATATGTTGAGTTTTCATGATCATATTGGTCAGGTGGCTCGGGTGAACGCTGAACTGGTACCGCTGAGATCCTGAGTTCAAATCCGGGCAGCCGCATATGGTTAAATCGGTTTTCTCAAGCGTAGTGAGTATTTGATCTGGAAATCAGATGAGCTATGAAGCTCTTTTTCACAGATGTCCACTAGGGGTGGGTTAGTCTCGGGCCAGTCACCAATGGCTGTAATAAACCATAACTTAAATTTGGTTCTGAGCTTAATTTGTCTGTCAGCCCTAATAATTAAAAATTATTGGTTTGACTAATATCATTACCATTACCTTCATATGGCAGAGCGCATAGGAAAATGCACCCCCCCCCCGCCTTCTATCGACCACTTGAATGGATCTCCGAGGTAGCTCTGATATTTGCTTCCGTGGGCCATTCTCTTCACACAAGAGATTTATACTGCACTGTGAGCTATTCCACATGGATACTTGGTCTCTTGTGATATGACTCCGATTAGCGTGATGTCACTAGAACAATCAGGATAAAATTGGATGGTAAATTGTTATCCGATGATTGTGTTTAACAACTGTTCAGTGTCTTTGCCTTCAGGCCTGCAGCATCCACCCACTTGGGCAGGGGTCGGCAACCAAAACAATTCAGTCAAAAAAGCAAACAAAAAAAATGAAAAGAGCCGCCAGTGCATGTTTATAACGTCACGAAGCAGTCCTTAGAGTTGCACCCGGCTGCGGAGCCACGGGTTGCCGACGACTCCTGCGCTCGAGGCATAAACCAAGTCCCAACACTTAGGCTTGCTCACAGTCGCCGTGGAGGTATTACACGTGCCCGCTAACTTGCCCGCAGGCTGAGCGCCATCTACGGAGGGACGTACATGCTCAACAAGCCTGTGGAGGAGATCGTCATGGAGAACGGGAAGGTGCTGGGCGTGAAGTCGGAGGGCGAGGTGAGACGCTGAGAACTCTGACAAAAAAACACTTAAAAGGGCTGGCGGTGGTGTGAAGGAAAACAAATAACCACTGCGGTTATCATCGGTGCTGCCCTTACACGAGATAATAATGTGCGCCACGGTGGCGAGATGCTAACTACCTCGCCTGGTATGCAGGAGGTCGCAAGTTCGATCCTAACCCCGACACCTCCGATTAGCCACGGTTGGCTACGTACTGTGCAAAAGAAGTTCAATACACATTAGTGCAGTAGTCGAGGCTAATGATGGGAGTGGCCTCATAAAGAGGGAACGTGGTCAAGGGGATGTTGAAAGTAGAGAGGAAGCGATGATATCGGCTCGTGTGCTGGTGCTGAATTGATTGTATGCAGGTACATTTGGTGGGATTTGTTAAAGTGCTTTTTGTTCGACTGATTAAAAGCAATGCTTTTTTAAGCCAACAGAGGGCTCCATTGCATTGTGCAGTATATGCTAATCGAGCGAAGTTGACTTGCGTTCTTCGATCGTCACTGTGACTGGCTGCACACGAGTTACACTTGGACCTTTCATCAAGTCCTTACTGAAAGCGTTTGCTGTAAAATCCGTGCGTGATTTACGTAATGACCCAAAATATGCACACTTGAACCTTCTGACCAGTTGAGTGCCTATTGAGACTATAAATGTCTGCATGTGGAGTACAAAATAGTTTTGGTGCACAACACCATGTAAACAGTTGTAAAAGTCAATGAGAGAATGTAGTATGAAAAAAATATAAAACACAAGTAATGCTTAGAACATGTCACAGATTACATGAATGTCAATGGTTTACCTCCTGATATTGTAATTCAATAAATAACAATGACACAATCCAATGAGCAAACAAACCCTTCTCCATCAGTTTCAAAAGTTGACACTTCTTGCAATTTAATAACTGTTGCTGTAATCTCTGGATTATAAGATGGTCCAGATAGTAACACAAACTGGTGCCCGCTGTCAATAAAGTTATACAATTCCAGTCACACAGCTACGAATATATAGACACATTCCCAACTTTTGCTTTAAATGGAAGAGGAGAAAAGAGTTCGTATTATAATCTGGCTAATACTTGACTGATGCTATGAGACTTTACAGACGATGGTAGTGATGATTCATGTTACTCTTTGTTTTTTTCGGTAAAGTCACGTAGAAATAGTAAAAATAAAATTATATCATAGCATACGACGTTTCGATTGCAACACAAGCAATCATGATCAGGTACAAAAGAGCTAAATTTAAGAGAGAGAGGAAACATAACCGCAGATATATTCACAGACCTTAAGTAGAGGGAATTAACACAGACACACCAGGGGACACAGAGAGGGAAGGAGCACACGAAATCAAACAGGGTTTAGCAAAATTTGGAAACTGTATAAAGCAACACAGACGGTCGGTTAAAACAACGCATGGCTGGTAGATTACGCTATTTCAAAGATTGCTAAATTGTAAGTTGTGTGAAATTTAAGAGAGTGATGGAACACAGACCGTAAAGAGACATATGGGGAGAGACAATATATGTCTCTTTACGGTCTGTGTTCCATCAGTCTCTTAAATTTCACACTTAACTTACAATTTAGCAATCTTTGAAATAGCGTAATCTACCAGCCATGCGTTAATTGTGTTTTAACCGACCGTCTGTATTGCTTTATATAGTTTCCAAATTTTGCTCAACCCTGTTTGATTTAGTGTGCTCCTTCCCTCTCTGTGTCCCCTGGTGTGTCTGTGTTAATTCCCTCTACTTAAGGTCTGTATATATATCTGCGGTTATGTGTTTCCTCTCTCTTAAATTTAGCTCTTCTGTACCTGATGATGATTGCTTGTGTTGCAATCGAAACGTATGCTATTATATAATTTTATTTTTTATTATTTCTACGTGACTTTACCGAAAAAAAACAAAGAGTAATTCCTGCAGTCACGAAAGCACCTAATCATGATTCATGTTGTATGTCAGAATCTTTATTTAGACTGGAGGAATTCGATGAGCTAGGAAGCTCTTTTTCACAGATGTGCTACATGCATGTAGAAGTTCTTTCGCACCATACGTAGCCGCCCGTGCCAATCGGACGTGCGGGGGAAGGACAACCACTATAAAATCAATGCTTTTTGTTATAGGGCCTTTAGATCAGTGGTGCACTGAGGGCTGAATAGGACCTTTCAATACCTTTGGCAGGCCATACATTCACGCACACCTTGGCGTTATCCAAGTTTGCATTATCCAATAATAATGTGAACATAATTAGAACTCGCAAACACATCGACATCGTGTTGTTGAGAGAGGACCATGCGCATGCACCCCCACACACACACACACGGTGCAGCCTTCTTGAGCACAGAACAGCGAACGGAACATCCATGCCGACTGACTAATAGGGGGAGGCTCCTTACATTGACAGAAGTGACTGAGCGTGTTAAAATTAGAAATGGTGTCGCAGGTCAAACATATTCCCCTCTAGGAATCGGTACAGCCAAGATGCTTCCAATGATGGATATATATTGTTGGTTGGCCATTTAAAAGTGTTAATCTCTCTGCGTGGGTTGATTTCCCAACCACGTTGTTTCAGCTTGCAAACCGCTCCTGTTTAAAAAAAAAAATAATTGCGATTCGGTTAAAACATTATTTACGATGTCAGCAGTAAAGTGAAACGCTAATGCATGTTCCCCTTCGATATAACAAAATAGTGTTACCGTCTCGTGGGCAGGTGGCTCGCTGCAAGCAGCTGATCTGTGACCCCAGCTACGCGCCAGATCGCGTGAAGAAAGTTGGGCAGGTCATCCGCGCCATCTGCATCATGAGCCACCCCATCAAGAACACCAGCAATGCCAAGTCCTGCCAGATCATCATCCCACAGAACCAGGTCAACAGGAAGTCTGGTGAGCCCTTTGCACACTGTCCAAATGGCACCTTCGACGGAAATCCAGGGGTTCGTGTTCTGCGCACGCACCCAGAGAGATGACAACGGTCGTTTCTGCATTTTCATAAAAGTTAACGGATCAGCCCCGCAATTGCTTTCCCGCACCACTGCTGGTAGAAGGGCTTCTGCCAGAGAGAGAGAGAATGAGAATCTTCATCACAATCTTTATTTAGACTGGAGGAATCCGATGAGCTTATAAAGCTCATTTTCAAAGATGTTTAGCTCTAGAGAGCCCCCTATAAGATGCCACTTGGCCTACTCTTCCACGCGAGTGAGACGGCTTGTTAGAGGTGGGAATTACCCACACTTTAGCTGATGCGCCAGGAGATTGAATCGAACTGGCTACCTCTGGATCGCAACTGAAATGTGCTTACTGTTATGCCACGGCAGCATCCCACAGTTTCATAGGGCAGTGAGGGTGGTAGCGAGATCGAATGGAGGCACCACTGGAGCGACTATAAACACGAGATGATTTTTTGTTAATTATATTATTCCTAGTATCCATTATTTTATCCACGTCTCGCTTAAAAGAGATTTGCACTTGGGTAAGTATAGCTCTCTTCACGTGTTTGGGGTTTAACTGTGTGTGGTTCGGCACGTCCGACGTTTCGCTCTCGTGCGCCGGAAGCCTTTTGAGGAAAATTAACTCGGTTACAACCCGTTTGAGACCTATACAGCACAACCGTGAACATCTCCTCGCCGGTTATTTCTGCGAGTTGCCTCCCACACGTTTGGTTAAACGCCTGCTTTGGTGGCTGCTTGCCGACCGCATTTCCGCAGCGGTTGTGGTTAGGCTGACCGTGCGTGGTGTTCTCCCCCTCTCTGTCCGACGGCAGACATCTACGTGTGTATGGTGTCGTTCGACCACAACGTGGCCGGCGCCGGCAAGTACATTGCCATCGTGAGCACCACGGTGGAGACGAGCAATCCCGAGGCCGAGATCCAGCCGGCGCTCGAACAGCTCGACCCCATCGACCAGAAGTGAGCGCAGAGACACACTGTCCGCTTGTCAGTCAGTACATCCGTCCGCCCGTCAGTCTTATCTGTCTGTCCGTCAATCAGTCTATTTTTCGATTTAAAATCAGTCTATTTTTCGATTTAAAGCTTTCGTGACTGCAAGGATTCATCTTCTTTGGTTCTTTCGGTAAAGTCACGTAGAATTAGAATAAAATAATAAATTGATAAAATAAAATAACACAGTAATATTCTCACGACGTTTCGGCCACAACACAAGCGGCCTTCATCACCTGATGAACCTGATGAAGGCCGCTCGTGTTGTGGCCGAAACGTCGTGAGAATATTATTGTGTTATTTTATTTTATCAATTTATTATTTTATTCTCATTCTACGTGACTTTACCGAAAGAACCAAAGAAGATGAATCAGTCTATTTGTCCGTCATTCAGTCCGATTCGTCTCTCGTGCTGTTAAACAGTTGGGCGTTTTGCCAGTACACCTACGTGTGTGTCACCATCTCGCATAGTTGTCAAATATTGTGTTTTTGACTTACAGCTTTCGTGGCTGCAGGAATTAATATTCTTTGGGTCTGTCTACGTGACTTTACCGAAAGGCCCAAAGAATATGAGAACCTATCTCCGTGGTATTTGGTAAAGTCACGTAGATGGTTCAAAGAAAATAGCAAAAAACGACGATGTTTCGATCACAACACAAGCGATCGTCATCAGGAGGAAAGATGAGATAAACATTGGTGTAAGCACATGTGCATTAAGCTTTGGTGACACATGCGTCTGCTTATATCCATACGCACTTTTGTTCAGTAAAATCTCTCGTCAAAATTGGAGCTCCCCGAATGGACCGGCTTGCCAGCTTGTTTATATTTTTACTGATAAATGCCCCTGTGGTGTGTGCAGGTTTGTGTCGGTGAGCGACTTGTACGAACCAGCCGACCTGGGCAACGAAAGCCAGGTGAGTTTGTTTGGCTTGTGTAGCTGCGGCCGTCTGGAACGCTCTTCCTTCCGATATTAGGAAGTCACCTGGAGCTATGCGCTTGTAAACCATCTAGATTGAAAACTAATTTCTTTAGAACTGCTTTTGTGTTTAGTTTGTTATCCATCTCCCACACCTCTGATTAGCACGGTTGGCTACGTATGGTGCGAAAGAAGTTATACATACACGTACAATTGATATATAACGAAATCAGCGGAATGCACCCGATTTTATAAGACCTTGGAAGCTAAGCAGGCTTGACCCTTGGTAGGTGTCTGCGCAAATACAATTGTAATAGGTATTATGGGCAGTCGAGTGCAGTGAAGTAAAATCCATAGTTTTGCACTCCCCATCTTCAACCCACACCCATCAGCTTTTTAAACTATAGCAAAAATATCCTCACAGTCCGCACGGCATGGGTTGAGATCCTCCCCGTTGTGGATTGAGAGGAAATTAAGAGTACCTGGAGCAAACCCACGAATTAAACGAATTAACTATTTTATTTTACCACTTAAGGCTCACTGAGCTTTATCACTTTCAGAAGCAACCTGGCCACAAATGATAACTTAACGAAGCGGCATATGTAGAAACGTCTAGCAGCCAAATACTCTAGACGCCTGTTGATTCTAAATGTGGAAGGAAAAACCGGAGGAGAAAAATCCACGCGACCACGGAGACAACATGCAAACTCCAAATAAACAGCAGCCGTCAGGGTCGGGATAGAACCCACGACCTCCTGTATACCAGGCGAGGTGTTTAATATGTCGCCACCACGCATGGAAGATAACTGAAAGGTCTACGTTGAAATGTTCCTGAAGCCTCTGGGCTGCCGTCACGTGGCCCCTGAGGCACAGTGCAGGAGTTAGCAATGATGGCTATGCTGTACTGATTATTCTTCACAAGGGTGCCACTCATGTATAGTAGCCGCATTGTCCCGCTGCTGCCTAAAATAATATTACCACAATTTAGAATCTTGGTGATAAAAAGCAACACTCTGTGCATTACACACGCAGTATGGTGACGGCATGTGACATTCAAGGCATGATGGGAAGACCGAACCCATGGTCACAATTGTGCCTCTTTCTGTCTAGAAGTCACCTCCGTGTGCGTTGTTGACACTGAACTCTTGCTTATTGTCGATCGCCGACAGATCTTCATCTCGCGGTCGTATGACGCCACCACCCACTTCGAGACCACGTGCGATGACATCAAGGACGTGTACAAGCGCCTGATGGGTGTCGCGTTTGACTTCGAGGAGATGAAACGCAAGCACAACGATGTATTTGGCGAGGACAACCAGTGATTGGCCTCCCGTACGCTGCCGGCTCCCTAGGACATCCAACTCCACCCCGTCTCCTTCCCTTCCCCCCACCCCCACGACCACTCCCCCCCGCCACCACCACCATTGTGCCGCAGTTTTTATTGTAGTTTCAGCTTCTGTTTGCTAGGCCAAGCTGACACATTTCGGTAGCTCAAGCTGCCAGTGGTATTTTCTGATTTCATGAGTCGGTGCCATAAGCTCGGCCAAGAGGTATTGTTATTGCAGACCTTGAACTCTGATTGCAGGGCTTTTTGATTGGCGTTGCTGTATTTCAGAAAGTGTTTAAAACAATTCTATTTGGCAATTACAAGTTTCTCTTGAATAAATGCTTTAGAGTACATGACATTAAATAAAGCAAAGTTTTCCAAGGAAGTGTAACAGTTTGGTATGAATCTTTTTTTTTATATAATCATGATTAAGTATCTTCTTTTGCTGCAGGTGGCTTGCCGAAGGATTATTCTCTTTTTGTAGCATACTCAACTGCTAGTGTCAAGAGATCACAAACTGAATGCTCTCTCCGGATCCAATGCTCTCATCAATAAATTGGTTACAATTGGTGGCTGTGTTCTCAGTGTGCCATGCTGGGGTTGCTGTGGTAAATATTACAGCTATTCTTACAAGAACCACCTCGTTTGGCTGATGAGACAAATGATGGTGGGAGGAAAAACAATCTCCATTTATTGACTTATTGTGCTGCATTGTTTCACTTGGTGATTAAAGAGTTCACCTTCTTGGGAGAAAAATCGATTCGTGGTATTTTTGTTGTTTGCAAAATAATGTGTTTTTAATGGACACATACCATACACACGTGTGTTGTATATCATCATCCACGATCCATCTCCTGGATGAAGGCCTCCCAACGCCATCACCGGTGCTGCTACCATCAATCTCATGCACGGGAACTGATCACATGGCTTGTCATTTTCTCGGACGTGTTCTTTAGCTGCCACTGTCACCAGCGGCGTCCATCCTGTCTCGCGAAGTGTCGCCCTACTCATTGTGCGGTATTTGGCTTGGTTCTTACTGCGCAAGTATTGATGGATCAATTGTTTTGTAAAACGATATTCTCACCATTCCGATGGATGCATCGTTATGATATATGCAAATTATTTATAATAGCAAAGTTTCATTTTGGAAAAATAATAACTATGATCGGCCACAAATGAGATTGGTAAGGTTGACGAGAGGCGGCTTTTACTCACGCCCATTTGTTTTAAGAAAAACTTGTGTAGAAAATGTACAAAAATGCACTCACTTTCCACGCAAGTAAAAGTCCCGCAAATCTGGTAACTTTGCCCAAAAAGGTAACCGGATAGCGTGCAATTATTCCCCCCTCCCAATTAAATCCAGATTATGTCATGAGGTGTAGACACTATTGGGGTTCTCTCAGCGCAGTGCAAACCCTGCCATGTAGGAGGATGGCCCAGAAGCGGCTATCACAGCGCTGCCTCCGAGAGTCTGATGAGAGCCCTTCAAGTGACTTAATTCACAACAGTGCCGAACCTTCCCAGTCAATCTGTGTAAAAGTAATATTCGTCATGACAGTAAAACAAATATTTTAATTCCCTGAGTTGGCATTTAGCAAATAACTAAATTTACTGTGATTTTTTTTTTTTACCACGATAAGTGGTGACCAGGCTGAGCATCAAGTTACTACATTTAGGTGACCCTAGATTAAAACCCAGGAACTCTGCAGAGCCGGCTCAGTATTCTGACCTCTGAACTTCCTGATCGCCAAGGTTATATTAAAATCTATACTGCAGGAATCCGATGAGCTATAAAGCTCTTTTTAACAAATGTCCAGTAGGGGCTGCTCAACTTTACAACAGACAATAAAGGGAACACGGTAGGTTTTCAAAGTATAGGAAAGGTAAATGAATCGTTTTAAAAATATATATACAAACAAACGAAATTATGTTTATCTTACCAGGTAAAGCCCACTGACCCATTCACTTCTTTTTCAGAAGCGACCTGGCCACAAATGGCTTACCGTGTGGAAACGTATCGCAGACAATTACATAATCTGAAGAATTATATGTTAAGTTACTCACCAACGCCGCTTCCACTGCTCACCAGGTGCCCTGTAGTACGAATCGTGACTTGGCAACTGCAGAGGACCGAATAATGTCCATGGCCATTAATGGCCCGTGTCCTATATCTCCAGTGGTCGAGATTATGATTAAAATTAATTTGCCCTTCATTGGACCGGGGATCGGGTGCCTTGTCCCTCACAGCTGACACCGTGTGGCGTTCACTCCGCGCAAAATGACTTTCAGCCCTTTGAATGCGTCTGGTTTGTTCTGCAACACTGGGGATGCGGTTACTGTTAAGAGGTCGAGAGGTCACATTTCTCGTCTCGTTTCAATCCCAAACATGCGTATTTATTCATCTTGATTTATGTTCTTCGTCTGGGCTGTGAGGATGTTTCAAACCACTGCGAGATGTAACTTGTCCCCAGACGTGCTGTTGTAATATTTTTCTGCATTTGACATTCATATTGGGGAGGACTTTCATGGAGTAGTGGATAGATCATGGTGGCTGACGATAATAATTTCTTACAGTTTTGCTGCATAGGGCTATTGCTAAAAGAGGTAGAATATCCACCGTTAACATTGAAATATATTTTACTGCGGAAATTAAACTAATATAAAAAGGAGTTTGCTACCAGTTCAATATGGTCGAACTCACGATAAAAAAAGTCGCTCAACAGTAATTGTTTTGGTCAGAGGGCAGTCGCCCTCCTTGGTGGTGGCGTCTGCACATCAGGGTCCCCGAGCAGAATATATTCCTGGGGTACCACGTGCCGACAACACATTACACGACCGACACGCCACTCAATTAAAATCACACTTGTGTGGTCGATGGACTCATTACAATCATAATTAATTTCAAGTGTTATTACAACAACGAGCTTTGGTTTATTTGTTGTTGTTTTTTGTTTATAATCGTCTGAGTTCGAGCTGATATTTGGTGAATCCGGGGCCACTTGAGCTACTTCGGGCCCTAAACGTTTGCTTAGGTTGATTTTGGCATGGCACCACCACCGACCACCATCAGTCAAACAACGACAGCTCGCAACTCTTCTTCGAGCGAGGGCATCTGTCTCTCTGCCAGGACACCACTGGTATCAACCGCTGGGAGCACTCGGTCCATGCTTAATTTAGCAAGTTGCGAGGTCGTTGGTAGTTTCGCCACCGCTTGGCTTGCATGTCTGGGTCAACGCGCAGTCAATACGGGGCCGATGCGTTCCCCACGTGGCGGCATCGGTGGCCAGCGTCAGGTTGTGTCCTTTCCAAATCCACACCGTGTAAAATAGAAATAGAGTTCGGTGTTTGGCAAAGCACAGAGGTGCGACTACACATTGCTCGTCAATCATTCATTTATATAATGGTGGACCGATGGTGAAGTGCACTGCGCTATGAACCCGGCAAACCTGAATTCCGAGACTTGCCCGTGGCTGAAAATAGTGGCGAGTGACATCTGAATGAGTCCTGTCGCTCCCCCCCCCTACTTCACCAACCCGCGGGGACCATCAATGGCTGAGAAGACATGAGGAGGCCTTCATTCAGCAGTGAATTTGCAAAAAGCTGTAAATTATCGTTTTATTATAATGAATATTTTTTTTTTTGCCCGTGGTCTCACGGTGAGCAAACTGGATCTGCAATCCAGAGGATACCGGTTGAGTCTTCCAATGTGGCAGTTGAAACTTCGTACACTCGAATTGTAAATGTTGTTGTGGGTTTACTCTCCAACAGACCGGTGTGCCGAAGTAGTCACAAATTGGCACGTTTTGTTGTCCGTGACAAACCTTAATTGGCTGTGTCGGGTGATGGCGGGTTTAACGACACATTGATATTTGCGAGCTCTAACCCCCAAAAAACCTTTATTAATGGTATGGGTTTTTCACCTGCACGGTTTTTCTGTTACGATGGTGGGGGGGGGGGGGTCCTTATTTTACAGATTTGGTGTCATTCCCACCGCTAAAAATAATTTACCCCAAAAAAATCCAAATGTAGCAGCATCCTCCTGAATACAAATGTAGTGGTTGATTTCACTCAGACAACTTTTGTCTTTCTTCCAACACCACTTTATTTACAGTTCTCCACATGTCCTCAATGCTCCACAGTTCCCTCGTTGCCACAGCTCGCTCGCCGTGCTTCACTCGACTCGCTCGCCGTCTTTGTCTCTCCAATCTCCACTTCTCCGTCAGCTCCGATGTCTCTGTGCTCTCTCCACTGCTGGCTGCTTCGTCTCTGCTCTCCGCTATCACTGTGCTCTCTCCACTGCTGACTGCTTCGTCCCTGCTCCCCGCTCTCCGCTATCACTGTGCTCTCTCCACTGCTAACTGCTTCGTCTCTGCTCTTCGCTCTCCGCTATCACTGTGCTCTCTCCACTGCTAACTGCTTCGTCTCTGCTCTCCGCTCTCCGCTATCACTGTGCTCTCTCCACTGCTAACTGCTTCGTCTCTGCTCTCCGCTCTTCACTATCACTATGCTCTCTCCACTGCTGGCTACTTCTCTCTTCAACTGCTCCACGTCTTGCCTCGTCCAGCCCTCGACTCCAACTCCCCGTTTCTCCTCGCGTCTCCCCAATTTATCCCCGCTCTCATTACACCCCAATTAATTAACCCGCGTCCCAGCGGCGCTCCGCGTGCCCTCTGCGCCTGTTACTTCTCCAGACTTCAAGACGCCACTCCAGCCTTGACATCAACACCAGCCAATCACAGCCGTCCTTGGCTCCCCCAGCTTAATTGGCCCAATCGTTACCTCATCGTCCCAATTTGACCCCCTACTGTCCTGCTCCCGCGCAAACTCACCAATTACCCCAATGCGCCTATTTATTCCACTACACAAACAACAAAAAAGTCTTGAAATTCAAGCGACGCTTTTTTCGCCAAATAATCGACACCGATGACCTCTCAGTAATATCATAATCATTGACATTATTATCATGAATACGAAACTAAAACAACAAAAAATTGCCAGGTAAGGCCCACTGAAATATATAGTTCGACGAAGTGGCTTACCATGTGGACATCGATGGTAGCCAAACACTCAAAACGCACGTTTCTAAATGTGGAGGGAAAACCCGGAGGACCCGGAGAAAAATCCACGCAAGCGCGAGACGAGAGAGACACGCAAACTCAAAATATACAGGCGACAGGGTCGGGATCGAACCCACAACCTCCTGTACACCAATGAGAGAGGGTTAACATCTCGCTGCCGTGGCGCCCCGATACAACACTGACCACACTCTGCCACTGAGACACGCGGGAGAGAGTGAGCGAGCGAGCGAGCGTCTGCGGCTGCGTCCTGTTGTATATCAGGGTATTGAAAATTTGATGAAAATAATAAAATTTAAATGAAATGTAAAAAATGCATAATTATCCAAAGTTATGTTAAGTTATGTAATTATGCGCATAAATTGTGTTACTTCGAGAGATAACCGTATTAATTTATGTGCATGTATGCGATTATGCTAATGCGAGCCGTTATGATAATTAGGTCCTGCCTCACTGACGAGGGTCGTATCATCAATCGGGATAAGACAATCGTATGAAGTTATGCAGGTGTGATGTAAGTACGTCAGATTAAACTCGGCTTTGGTGTCTAGGTTCGTATTATCGATCGGTGTAATACAATTATTTTCGCTTTAACATTTACTGATTAGGTATTAGTGTGTTATGTCAGGTCTCCAAATTCAAATCTCACCGCAGGATACAGTTCTTATAATCAAGATTATCATGCATGAACTCAGGAAAGAAACACTCAAACACTTCTCTGTTAAGCAATTTGAATTTCTAAACAAAACCTTAACACTCTATTATGCGAATTCTCATGCTTGAAATTGTCAACACAGTACTCCAGGAGATGTTCTCCTCATTGATCCATACGTTTAACCCTCAATGGGCGTTTGTTAACTGGGTAACAGCACAATTGATTATTCCTCAGAGTACGCGAGCACACACGGCTTGTGGAAAAGTCATAAAAAATTCATGCAACCATATTCATACGAAGGGCAATAAAGAAACATGTCCTGAAGGCAAGAGCAGTTATCAATGAATACAAACGGCTTCGTTGCTTTTCTTGCTCGGGGCGTTGACTTAGCTGCTCTTCCGCTGGCAGATACAGGCTCTTTCCACTGCTGGAGTAGCTGCATCGGCACGTTGCTTGTCCTTGAAGATGCTCGATCGCGCTCGCCGCTGGTCCACTGACACTCTTGCTCACGGGCGGCTGGTCAGGCTCTTTCCCCTGCTGGATGAGCCGAGTCGGCACAACGCTTGTCCGCTGGCAGCTGGCACCCTTGCTTGGTGGAGCTGGTTGCGCTGGTTGCGCTGGTTGCGCGCTCTCTCCTGCTGCGTGTTCTCCCGCGGTGGACGATTGCTTGCGTCGGTCGTCACTCTTTCTCTCGGGCTGCAGCTGCTGCTGGGAGCTGGCACTCGATGTAGAATAAAACTCTTTTAGCGATACTTCGTCTTTCAGCTCTGAACTCACACTCGGTGACACATCGCTACTCTGCAGGCCTCGCCATCCTCGGTTGATTGCGGGGCCCACCCCGGAGCCTGCCGCTTTCCGCCCTCTTCTGTCGCTCGCCATGCTGTCCCTTGTCGAGATGAATTGTCGAGCTCAGCACCTAACATCACCTCGCCCCTCTTCTCCGCGAGACACAGCACCCATTGCTAATGTCTCGAGGCCATGCCGCGAAGGTGGCTTGCTGTCCCTTGCCGAGCTGAATTGTCGAGCTGATCCTTGCCGAGCTCTTCCTTCTCGAGCTGAATTGTGTGTGTCGTGTCTCTCATTTTATGCCAAAATTTCTCCCTCCGGCTCGCCTCTTCACAAAGGACCGGATCTTTCTTTGATCTCGCTCTGTGTTGTGAGGGATGGATTGTCGTGTGTCCGTGTGTGTGTGTTCATCAAGTCATCTTTTCATCCGTGGATGCACATATGGCCCCTGTAATAAAGAGTAATTTCCCTCGCTCTGGTGTTACATTCTTTGCTATCCCGTGCTGCGGGAAGACAAAGGCGACCGGGAGGCTCCTCTCCTATGGAACATAGTCCATCCCGGCTGTGTAAGTTTGACCTATTTCGCCTCATTTCCTCTGGACAACCCTTGGTTCAATACTGCACAAATATCATTTGGTCTGTTTCCTAAGACCTGCGGTTCATTGTCATCACGACGCATTTCCTAGGGTTTATTAATTTTCGTTCCCCGTCTGTATCCGGGGATCGGTGCTGTTACGCTTGAGTTATTAATTACTTTAAATTTTTACGTCTTCAGTTTTCGAGGTAAGTTTCTTTACTGTTGGAATTCATATTCTTTGGTTTTTGTAAGGTCAGGTAATGGCAAGATGTAATGTAATTTAAGGTGAGTAACGTTAGTGTTAATATGCAATTATTATTTTTGGTTTATGTTTCCCGAGATTATTCCTATAATGTCAGATTATTTTTGTTGTTGAGTTTTTCTTGGACTTTCTGTTAATTAAAAAATAACCCAAAAGCTGTCTGTCCGGTATTCTTCGTCTGATGTGTGTTTGTTCTATTGTCTGTGGTGATGAGATGTCTCCTTAAGGCCTGGGCCCTTTCCTTCGCGGGGGGCGGGGGAGGCGTGTGTGTCTTTTTTTTTATTTGACTTTATGACTGACCCTTTCCGTTGGTGGGAGGGGAGGGTGTCATTATCCTTGCGAGAGTGACAAGACAGCTGCTCGAAAAAGGGGGGTTTCGTTTGTTTGTGCTCCCAGCGACCCCGCGAGTGATTAAACAAAAATCGGCAAAATCATTATTAATATCAAAGACAAAAATGAAAAAGGTCTATATACAACAGTCCGCCTCAGCGCCTGTGTGCGCACAGAAGCAGCCTGCCGCTTGTGCTTTGCGCCGGAAATTTTCGGTGGCGGAATATATATTTTTTAAATAGCCAGAGTGGAAACTCCGGCGCAAGGCCATCGCTGCGGTCAGAACTGCCACGGTGGTGCAATCTGAAACACCCCCCACCCCATTACCCCCCACCCCTCCACCCCCCTACCCCTCCACCCCCCCACCCCCTTACCCCCCACCCCTCCACCCCCCACCCCTCCACCCCCTACCCCTCCACCCCCGCCGCACCCCCTCCCCCCCCCCCACGTGGCACCAGACGTGAATGCGGCTGTCGACCCGTGCCCCCGTTCGCCTCCACAATGGGCGATTGTCTCGTTTGGCCGATGCAGCGACGACGGTCGAGTCGCGAGGAAGGAGCCAACATTGAAATGGTTCCACGTCGCTTTGCGCCCCCCGCGTACACCCAACACGTGCGTGTGCACGTGTTGGGTGCGTGTGCATGTGTTGGGTGCGTGTGCACGTGTTGGGTGCGTGGTGCTGGTGGCGGGGGGAGCGGTGGTGCAGCGGTTAGTGCTACGCTGCGCTACGAACACGGGCATCCGAGTTCGATTCCGCGCTCACGGCCCAACACCGCTGACGATTTTCTGAACCGGTCCTGGGCCTCCCCCTAGGTCGACTCAGCCTCAAATGAGTACCTGGTACGGTGTGTTAACATCGCCGCTAGGGAGGCAAAGGCGGTCGGGCGTGCGTGGTGCTGGCCACCCACCCCCTCGTGTGCCGTGCCGGCCTTCATTAGGTGCCACTCGCTAACAGCACTTGCCCCAACAGTCTGTTAAGGCTACACGGGGGGTCTTTGTGTGTGCGCGAGTGAGACTCGTCTCGTTTACTGCCCCCTATCATTTTGTTTAATCTGCGAGCGGCGGTCGCAGTCGCAAGAGACATCGCTGCCAGCTCGGTGTTTTGTTTGGCAAAATTCAACACCAGTCGATTGTAGCCCAGTGGGGCGAGGTGGACTAACGGGGTCATTTGTGTATTCGTGTTTCAGCCACGTACAATGCGCTCCAGTGTGGCTTTATATAGCGTCTCAATGCAACCACGTCTCGAGGCGCCATACAGAAACCAGTGGGCACATTAATTTGGAGCTAAGAAGAGACAGTAAGTTCATAGGCGAAGGAAAAAAAAGGCGGATCTCGAGGCTGACATTGTACAGGGGTAGGGAGCCAACAGCACGCACGGCACGGGGGGAGGGAGGGAGTTTTAGACCTTAGGTGCAGCGTAAGAGAGGCAGTGGCCTTCCGCTGAGCAATGGCTGACGGAGGGCTTTCATAGGAAACGTTGGTTGCTGAAGTAGAGAGTGCGTGGAGGGGAGTGGAGTGAGATGAGAGGGGAGAGGTAGGAGAGTGAGTGGAGGGGAGTGGAGTGAGATGAGAGGGGAGAGGTAGGAGAGTCGTGGAGGGGAGTGGAGTGAGATGAGAGGGGAGAGGTAGGAGAGTCGTGGAGGGGAGTAGAGTGAGATGAAAGGGGTTAGGTAGGAGAGTGAGTGGAGGGGAGTAGAGTGAGATGAGAGGGGAGAGGTAGGAGAGTGCGTGGAGGGGAGTGGAGTGAGATGAGAGGGGAGAGGTAGGAGAGTGAGTGGAGGGGAGTGGAGTGAGATGAGAGGGGAGAGGCAAGAGAGTGAGTGGAGGGGAGTAGAGTGAGATGAGAGGGGAGAGGCAGGAGAGTCGTGGAGGGGAGTGGAGTGAGATGAGAGGGGAGAGGTAGGAGAGTCGTGGAGGGGAGTAGAGTGAGATGAAAGGGGTTAGGTAGGAGAGTGAGTGGAGGGGAGTAGAGTGAGATGAGAGGGGAGAGGCAGGAGAATGAGTGGAGGGGAGTAGAGTGAGATGAGAGGGGAGGGGTAGGAGAGTCGTGGAGGGGAGTGGAGTGAGATGAGAGGGGAGAGGTAGGAGAGTCGTGGAGGGGAGTGGAGTGAGATGAGAGGGGAGAGGCAGGAGAGTGAGTGGAGGGGAGTGGAGTGAGATGAGAGGGGAGAGGTAGGAGAGTCGTGGAGGGGAGTGGAGTGAGATGAGAGGGGAGAGGTAGGAGAGTCGTGGAGGGGAGTAGTTCCATTTATTTATTTTTTTCCATTTATTTGGTATAGCCCTGTGAGCCATTCGGCTCTTGAATCGGGTGCAACCGCAACAAACAAAAAACAAAAACATGAACAAGAAAACATCTTAAAGTGACTATGTGACTGTGCAAACAGAAAATCCAGGAAAAAAAACATTAAAATATTCCTGAAATAGCACCGTACACCAACGCTGTGTGCAAAAAATCCCAGTGGGATGCAAGTCCAACAACAACAACCACAAGACAACTAAGATTAAGGCCATCAGTCCAACTCCGTGCTACAATAAACAAAAACATAGCCAAAACAAAAAAAAACTTTTCGAAATCACCCAAAAAAAGCCATAAATGCAATGTAACAGTGATCATAGGGTCTGTGACCGAATTTTTAACAATAAACTACATAAATAACATGTAACACCAAACCCTAGAGCCATATTTTAGGCCACTGAATAGCCGTGGCAGCTAGGGGTGTACAACTCCTCTAGAGCAGTTTTCAGTGAAGATCTCATAGGTAGTGATTCAAGTTGCAGTTTATTGGCAATAGCATTCCAGACCCTGGGGGCATCAATAGCAAAGGCCCTTCCTCCGGTTTTTGTACGGCAATAGGGAATGTGAAGTTGGTAAATGAGTGAAGACCTGAGGTCAAATTTGTTCTTCGAAACAGAGAGGAGATCCAGTAGGTAGTCTGCGGATTTTTTTGTAAGTACATCGTGAATAAATAAGATCTGGTGCACAAGCCGTTGAACATTAAGAGATGTTAAGTTTGACCCAATGTAGAGATCACAGTGGTGAGTCCTATATGGGCAGTTCAATGCAAATCTTAAGGCCGAGTGATAGATGGAATCAAGCTTCTTCAGTACAGTACTTGGGGCTGATTTATACACGATGTCACAGTAGTCAAGTAGAGGCAGTATGGTAGCTTTTATCAATTCCAAACGGAACATTGGGGGGAAGCAGTGCTTGTGTCGATACAGAAAACCAATTTTTATTATTGTCTTTTTACCAATATAATCAATGTGATCTTCAAAATTCAGTTTTGAATCCAGGATGACCCCAAGATACTTATAGATCTTGACTTGCTCTATTTGATAATTATTTAAAGAATGTAATTTGGGAAAAAATAACTTCCTGCTTTAGTCCCGGTGAGAAGCATAGCACCTTGGTTTTGGAGTTATTCAGGACTAGTTTAAGAGCAACTAGCTGATGTTGTAGTTTGTTGAAATCACCCTGGAGCTTAGCAATCACGTCATCCTGAGAGCGGCCAGCAGTAATTAGTATCGTGTCATCTGCAAAAAGATTTAGCCTGGAATGATCCAGGTCAGTGCCCAAGTCATTGACATAAAGAGAGAACAAGAGGGGGCCGTGGGTGGAACCCTGTGGAACCCCTTTTCTTATCTTAACACTGTTTGACCTCCAACCATCTGTGAATACAGTTTGGGTGCGAGAAAAGAGGTAATTTTTTAACCATTGTACTGTGTTTGGAAAAACCAAGGCAACTTAGTTTACTATGCAGGGTGTTGTGGTCTACTGTATCAAAAGCTTTGGACAGGTTAAGAAAAAGACAGGCACAGTACTGCTTATTATCAAGGCTACTGTAAATTTGATTCAGAGAGTCTAATGAAGCAGATGTGGTGCTGTATTTTTTTCGGAACTCAGATTGTTTTAGATGTAGTATTTTGTTGGTGGACAGAAAATTGGTAATTTGGTAGTTCAATCATTTTTCAAAAATTTTCATCAATGGGGACAACATTGAGATAGGTCGGTAGTTATTGGGATCATCTTTAGGGCCCCCTTTGTGAAGTGGACGGACATAGGAATGTTTCCATTCTAGAGGAACTGATGCTTCTTTGATGGACAGGTTGAAAATATGGGCTATAGGTTTGTATATTAGGTGACCAACAGTTAGTAGAGCAAAGACGGGAAAACTATCTGCTCCGGTAGAGGAGGACCCTTTGAGGTAGGACAGTTGTTTCAGAACATTACTTTCGTGGATTGGCTGGAAACTAAATTCGTTTAATGTTTCGACAGGGGTGTAGGAATTTTCATGAGCAGGGTTGCCTCCCAATACATTATCAAAAAGATTACCAGCTTCAGAAAAATGAAGGTTAAAATTGTCAACTATTTTTGGGGGATTTGAAAAATATTCCCCATTTTAGTTAAGCTCAATGGTCAGATTGTCTGTTTTGGATGCCTTTTCGATACATTTGATTGTTTTCCAAAAACTCCTGGCATTTCCATGTGATTCCAGGAGAGTGGAGGGAAAGTAGGCATTTTTTGCATGCCGTATTTTTTTGATGCATCTATTCCTTAAAATCCTGTATTCTAGCCAGTCATTAACCAAATTACTTTTGTGAGCACATGCCCAAGCCTTGTCCCTAGTTGTCATGAGCTTTGTAATCAAAGGATCATACCATGGTGGGCGGTTGACTTTAAATTTTAAATCTAACCAACGGAGCATGTTTGTTAAGAATTTGGAGAAACGTGTACCTGAAAGTCTCCCAAGCCGTAGTCAGGTTGGCGATATCACAGACCTTATCAATATCCGAGTGAAGCACATCATTTGTAAATGCCTGAGTGCTGAAGTGCCTCAAAGAGTGCTTCTCAACAATTTTATGGGGGGCTTTGGGTCTGGCTGATGATCTCACCCCAAAAATGAAGGAGTGATCACTAAGGTTATTACCCAGAACACCAGTCAGTGCGAAATTGTGAGGGGCATTTGTCAATAGGACGTCAAGCAGAGTTGACTGTCCCGGATTTTTTAGGTTGGGTCTTGTGGGGACATTTATTAATTGAAACAGGTTAAATTCATCTGTAAAATTTGTGGCCACGGCCGGCGGGTTTAGCCAATTCCAATTTAGATCACCCGCTAAAACTATTTCACCTTTAGGGAGGCCCCCAAAACGCTCTCTCAGTGCCGATGCAGCTTCAACATCCTTCCCACTAGGTGGTCTATAGCAGCACACTACCAATATCTGTTGATTATTTGGGAGAGTTATTCTGAGAGCCAAACGTTCAAAGCAACATTTTTTAAACAAGGAGTGAGCTGGTGAACATGCAATAGTATTACGAACATAGATGGCAATTCCACCTCCTTTAGATCCTCGGTCAAGCCGAAAAAGGTTGTAGTTGTCAATCGTAATCTGCAAGTCATTGACGGCAGGAGTGAGAAATGTTTCTGTTAGGCAAAAAATGTCCGGGTCAAGATTTGCCACTTAGTTCATAGTTCATTTATTTGGTATAGCCCTGTGAGCCATTCGGCTCTTGAATCGGGTGCAACCGCAACAAAACAAAAAACATGAACAAGAAAACATCTTAAAGTGATTATGTGACTGTGCAAACGGAAAATCCAGGAAAAAAATATCTAAATATTCCTGAAATAGCACCGTACACCAACGCTGTGTGCAAAAATCCCAGTGGGATGCAAGTCAAATAACAACAACAACCACAAGACAACTAAGATTAAGGCCGTCAGTCTAACTCCGTACTACAATAAACAAAAACATGGCCAAAACAAAAAAAAGTTTTCGAAATCACCAAAATAAAAGCCATGAATGCAATGTAACAGTGATCATAGGGACTGTGACCGAATTTTTAACAATAAACTACATAAATAAATTATAACACCAAAATCTAGAGCCATATTTTAGGCCACTGAATAGCAGTGGCAGCTAGGGTTGTTCAACTCTTCTAGAGCAATTTTGAGTGAAGATCTCAACGGTAGTGATTCAAGTTGCAGTTTATTGGCAATAGCATTCCAGACCCTGGGGGCATCAATAGCAAAGGCCCTTCTTCCAGTTTTTGTACGGCAATAGGGAATGTGAAGCTGGTAAATGAGCGAAGACCTGAGGTCAAATTTGTTCTTTGAAACAGAGAGGAGATCCAGTAGGTAGTCTGCGGAATTTTTTGTAAGTACATCGTGAATAAATAAGATCTGGTGCACAAGCCGTCGAACATTAAGAGATGTTAAGTTTGACCCAATGTAGAGATCACAGTGGTGAGTCCTATATGGGCAGTTCAATGCAAATCTTAAGGCCGAGTGATAGATGGAATCAAGCTTCTTCAGTACAGTACTTGGGGCTGATTTATACACAATGTCACAGTAGTCAAGTAGAGGCAGTATGGTAGCTTTTATCAATTCCAAACGGAACATTGGGGGGAAGCAGTGCTTGTGTCGATACAGAAAACCAATTTTTATTTTTGTCTTTTTACCAATATAATCAATGTGATCTTCAAAACTAAGTTTTGAATCCAGGATGACCCCAAGATACTTATAGATCTTGACTTGCTCTATTTGATAATTATTCAAGGAATGTAATTTGGGAAAAATAACTTCCTGCTTTAGTCCCGGAGAGAAGCATAGCACCTTGGTTTTGGAGGTATTCAGGACTAGTTTAAGAGAAACTAGCTGGTGTTGTAGTTTGTTGAAATCACCCTGGAGCTTAGCAATCACGTCATCCGGAGAGCGGCCAGCAGTAATCAGTATCGTGTCATCTGCAAAAATATTTACCCTGGAATGATCCAGTTCAGTGCCCAAGTCATTTACATAAAGAGAGAACAAGAGGGGGCCGAGGATGGAACCCTGTGGAACCCTTTTGTTATCTTAACACTGTTTGAACTCCAACCATCTGTGAATACAGTTTGGGTGCGAGAAAAGAGGTAATTTTTTAACCATTGTACTGTGTTTTCGGAAAAACCGAGGCACCTTAGTTTACTAAGCAGGGTGTTGTGGTCTACTGTATCAAAAGCTTTGGACAGGTCAAGAAAAAGACAGGCACAGTACTGCTTATTATCAAGGCTATTATAAATTTGATTCAAAGAGTCTAATGCAGCAGATGTGGTGCTATATTTTTTTCCAGAACCCAGATTGTTTTAGATGTAGTAGATTGTTGGTGGACAGGAAACTGCTAATTTGGTAGTTCAATAATTTTTCAAAAATTTTCATCAATGGGGACAAAATTGAGATAGGTCGGTAGTTATTGGGATCATCTTTAGGGCCCCCTTTGTGAAGTGGACGGACATAGGAATGTTTCCATTCTAGAGGAACTGATGCTTCTTTGATGGACAGGTTGAAAATATGGGCTATAGGTTTGTATATTAGGTGACCAACAGTTAGTAGAGCAAAGACGGGAAAACTATCTGCTCCAGTAAAGGAGGACCCTTTGAGGTAGGACAGTTGTTTCAGAACATTACTTTCGTGGATTGGTTGGAAACTAAATTCGTTTAATGTTTGGACAGGGGTGTAGGAATTTGCAGGAACAGGGGTGACTCCCAATACATTATCAAAAAGATTACCAGCTTCAGAAAAATGAAGGTTAAAATTGTCAACTATTATTTGGGGATCTGAAAAATATTCCCCATTTCGGTGAAGCTCAACGGGTAGAATTTCTGTTTTGGATGCCTTTTCGATAGATTTGATTGTTTTCCAAAAAATCCTGGCATTTCCATGTGATTCCAGGAGAGTGGAGGAAAAGTAGGCATTTTTTGCATGCCGTATTTTTTTTACGCATCTATTCCTTAAAAACCTGTATTCTAGCCAGTCATTTACCAAATTACTTTTCTGAGCACATGCCCAAGCCTTGTCCCTAGTTGTCATGAGCTTTGTAATCAAAGGATCATACCATGGTGGGCGGTTGACTTTAAATTTTAAATCTAACTAACGGAGCATGTTTGTTAAGAATTTGGAGAAACGTGCACCTGAAAGTCTCCCAAGCCGTAGTCAGGTTGGCGATATCACAGACCTTATCAATATCCGAGTGAAGCACATCATTTGTAAATGCCTGAGTGCTGAAGTGCCTCAAAGAGTGCTTCTCAACAATTTTATGGGGGGCTTTGGGTCTGGCTGATGATCTCACCCCAAAAATGAAGGAGTGATCACTAAGGTTATTACCCAGAACACCAGTCAGTGCGAAATTGTGAGGGGCATTTGTCAATAGGACGTCAAGCAGAGTTGACTGTCCCGGATTTTTTAGGTTGGGTCTTGTGGGGACATTTATTAATTGAAACAGGTTAAATTCATCTGTAAAATTTGTGGCCACGGCCGGCGGGTTTAGCCAATTCCAATTTAGATCACCCGCTAAAACTATTTCACCTTTAGGGAGGCCCCCAAAACGCTCTCTCAGTGCCGATGCAGCTTCAACATCCTTCCCACTAGGTGGTCTATAGCAGCACACTACCAATATCTGTTGATTATTTGGGAGAGTTATTCTGAGAGCCAAACCTTCAAAGCAACATTTTTTAAACAAGGAGTGAGCTGGTGAACATGCAATAGTATTACGAACATAGATGGCAATTCCACCTCCTTTAGATCCTCGGTCAAGCCGAAAAAGGTTGTAGTTGTCAATCGTAATTTGCAAGTCATTGACGGCAGGAGTGAGAAATGTTTCTGTTAGGCAAAAAATGTCCGGGTCAAGATTTGCCACTTAGTTCATAGTTCATTTATTTGGTATAGCCCTGTGAGCCATTCGGCACTTGAATCGGGTGCAACCGCAACAAAACAAAAAACATGAACAAGAAAACATCTTAAAGTGATTATGTGACTGTGCAAACAGAAAATCCAGGAAAAAAATATCTAAATATTCCTGAAATAGCACCGTACACCAACGCTGTGTGCAAAAATCCCAGTGGAATGCAAGTCAAATAACAACAACAACCACAAGACAACTAAGATTAAGGCCGTCAGTCTAACTCCGTACTACAATAAACAAAAACATGGCCAAAACAAAAAAAGTTTTCGAAATCACCAAAATAAAAGCCATGAATGCAATGTAACAGTGATCATAGGGACTGTTACCGAATTTTTAACAATAAACTACATAAATAAATTATAACACCAAAATCTAGAGCCATATTTTAGGCCACTGAATAGCAGTGGCAGCTAGGGTTGTTCAAGTCCTCTAGAGCAATTTTGAGTGAAGATCTCAACGGTAGTGATTCAAGTTGCAGTTTATTGGCAATAGCATTCCAGACCCTGGGGGCATCAATAGCAAAGGCCCTTCTTCCAGTTTTTGTACGGCAATAGGGAATGTGAAGCTGGTAAATGAGCGAAGACCTGAGGTCAAATTTGTTCTTTGAAACAGAGAGGAGATCCAGTAGGTAGTCTGCGGAATTTTTTGTAAGTACATCGTGAATAAATAAGATCTGGTGCACAAGCCGTCAAACATTAAGAGATGTTAAGTTTGACCCAATGTATAGATCACAGTGGTGAGTCCTATATGGGCAGTTCAATGCAAATCTTAAGGCCGAGTGATAGATGGAATCAAGCTTCTTCAGTACAGTACTTGGGGCTGATTTATACACGATGTCACAGTAGTCAAGTAGAGGCAGTATGGTAGCTTTTATCAATTCCAAACGGAACATTGGGGGGAAGCAGTGCTTGTGTCGATACAGAAAACCAATTTTTATTTTTGTCTTTTTACCAATATAATCAATGTGATCTTCAAAACTAAGTTTTGAATCCAGGATGACCCCAAGATACTTATAGATCTTGACTTGCTCTATTTGATAATTATTCAAGGAATGTAATTTGGGAAAAATAACTTCCTGCTTTAGTCCCGGTGAGAAGCATAGCACCTTGGTTTTGGAGGTATTCAGGACTAGTTTAAGAGAAACTAGCTGGTGTTGTAGTTTGTTGAAATCACCCTGGAGCTTAGCAATCACGTCATCCGGAGAGCGGCCAGCAGTAATCAGTATCGTGTCATCTGCAAAAATATTTACCCTGGAATGATCCAGTTCAGTGCCCAAGTCATTTACATAAAGAGAGAACAAGAGGGGGCCGAGGATGGAACCCTGTGGAACCCTTTTGTTATCTTAACACTGTTTGACCTCCAACCATCTGTGAATACAGTTTGGGTGCGAGAAAAGAGGTAATTTTTTAACCATTGTACTGTGTTTTCGGAAAAACCGAGGCACCTTAGTTTACTAAGCAGGGTGTTGTGGTCTACTGTATCAAACGCTTTGGACAGGTCAAGAAAAAGACAGGCACAGTACTGCTTATTATCAAGGCTATTATAAATTTGATTCAAAGAGTCTAATGCAGCAGATGTGGTGCTATATTTTTTTTCCAGAACCCAGATTGTTTTAGATGTAGTAGATTGTTGGTGGACAGGAAACTGCTAATTTGGTAGTTCAATAATTTTTAAAAAATTTTCATCAATGGGGACAAAATTGAGATAGGTCGGTAGTTATTGGGATCATCTTTAGGGCCCCCTTTGTGAAGTGGACGGACATAGGAATGTTTCCATTCTAGAGGAACTGATGCTTCTTTGATGGACAGGTTGAAAATATGGGCTATAGGTTTGTATATTAGGTGACCAACAGTTAGTAGAGCAAAGACGGGAAAACTATCTGCTCCAGTAAAGGAGGACCCTTTGAGGTAGGACAGTTGTTTCAGAACATTACTTTCGTGGATTGGTTGGAAACTAAATTCGTTTAATGTTTGGACAGGGGTGTAGGAATTTGCAGGAACAGGGGTGACTCCCAATACATTATCAAAAAGATTACCAGCTTCAGAAAAATGAAGGTTAAAATTGTCAACTATTATTTGGGGATCTGAAAAATATTCCCCATTTCGGTGAAGCTCAACGGGTAGATTTTCTGTTTTGGATGCCTTTTCGATAGATTTGATTGTTTTCCAAAAAATCCTGGCATTTCCATGTGATTCCAGGAGAGTGGGGGAAAAGTAGGCATTTTTTGCATGCCGTATTTTTTTTACGCATCTATTCCTTAAAATCCTGTATTCTATCCAGTCATTTACCAAATTACTTTTCTGAGCACATGCCCAAGCCTTGTCCCTAGTTGTCATGAGCTTTGTAATCAAAGGATCATACCATGGTGGGCGGTTGACTTTAAATTTTAAATCTAACCAACGGAGCATGTTTGTTAAGAATTTGGAGAAACGTGTACCTGAAAGTCTCCCAAGCCGTAGTCAGGTTGGCGATATCACAGACCTTATCAATATCCGAGTGAAGCACATCATTTGTAAATGCCTGAGTGCTGAAGTGCCTCAAAGAGTGCTTCTCAACAATTTTAGAGGGGGCTTTGGGTCTGGCTGATGATCTCACACCAAAAATGGAGTGATCACTAAGGTTATTACCCAGAACACCAGTCAGTGCGAAATTGTGAGGGGCATTTGTCAATAGGACGTCAAGCAGAGTTGACTGGCCCGGATTTTTTAGGTTGGGTCTTGTGGGGACATTTATTAATTGAAACATGTTAAATTCACCTGTAAAATTTGTGGCCACGGCCGGCGAGTTTAGCCAATTCCAATTTAGATCACCCACTAAAATTATTTCACCTTTAGGGAGGCCCCCAAAAAGCTCTCTCAGTGCCGATGCAGCTTCAACATCCTTCCCACAAGGCGGTCTATAGCAGCACACTACTAATATCTGTTGATTTTTTGGGAGAGTTATTCTGAGAGCCAGATCTTCAAAGCAACATTATTTAAACAAGGAGTGAGCTGGTGAACATGCAATAGTGTTACGAACATAGATGGCAATTAAACCTACTTTAGATCCTCGGTCAAGCCGAAAAAGGTTGTAGTTTTCAATCGTAATCTGCAAGTCATTGACGGCAGGAGTGAGAAATGTTTCTGTTAGGCAAAAAATGTCCGGGTCAAGATTTGCCACTTCTAGTTTTAGTTGACTTAATTTAATCACAAGTCCTTTGATAGTGACATGTAGAACACCAACACCTTTCCTGCCAGAAAAATTTACAGAATTATACGAGCTCTTTTCATTTGGGCCAGGATGAAGCTCAATACCACCCAGAAATAAGAAAAGTAGAATTAACAGTTTGCATAAGTATTTTCTGTGAAAGGATGAAGAGCGGCGAACCTTGGACGAATAGCAGCAGCTCGTAGATGGTGTTATTTTTAAGAGCAGAATGAAGTTTGGAAGGAGTGCTGGTGAAGTAATGGGACAAAGATAGGGTTTAAAAGGATACAATGATGGAGTGAAGAAGTGTCTATGAGCTGTTTCATTTGCAGGTGTAGTGGCAAACCGAGCAACAAGTATTTACGCAAAATAACGAGGGTAACCGTTTGTAGAGTTGAGTGTGGCACTAGATATGGCCGGGAGTGACAGCAGTAGGATACACAGCAGGAGAATTGCCATCTCTAAAATATCCGGGGTATACACAGATTTACACACAAGTGGAATAGAAAAATATATATACTTGTAGGCCGAGCGTGAGAAAAACGTCTTTCCGCACTCGTCACACATGCACGGCTTCTCCCCCATGTGCTAGGGTTTAACAGCGCCCACCCCCCTCTCCCAGACAGCAGATTCTTGGCTGTTGTGGGCTCGGCTGAAAAACACATGCACCGCCTCCATTCCCCGCTGCAGGATGGTGCTCGAGTTATCCCTCCTTGAGCTCAGCCCACGACTGGAATGTTGTTTCTTGGCCTCTCGTGTCTCTGCTGCCCGACCAGACAGCCCCACTGAAGCCCACACAGGGGACTCTTCATTCACAACCCTTGGCCGTCTCGACCGATCTCCGTGAAGTTGTCCAGGATGGAGTGCACGTCGTCCTTGAGCCGCTTTTGTTGAACGACTGCAGCAGCGCCTCCTTGCTCTGGGGCAGCGCCCGCGACATCTCGGGGCAGCAGCAGTGGAGAGAGCGTGACTCTCTCTCAGTAGAGTGAGATGAGAGGGGAGAGGTAGGAGAGTGCGTGGAGGGGAGTGGAGTGAGATGAGAGAGGTAGGAGAGTGAGTGGAGGGGAGTGGAGTGAGATGAGAGGGGAGAGGTAGGAGAGTGCGTGGAGGGGAGTAGAGTGAGATGAGAGGGGAGAGGTAGGAGAGTGAGTGGAGGGGAGTAGAGTGAGATGAGAGGGGAGAGGTAGGAGAGTGCGTGGAGGGGAGTGGAGTGAGATGAGACGGGAGAGGTAGGAGAGTCGTGGAGGAGAGTGGAGTGAGATGAGAGGGAGAGGTAGGAGAGTGAGTGGAGGGGAGTAGAGTGAGTTGAGAGGGAGAGGTAGGAGAGTGCGTGGAGGGGAGTAGAGTGAGATGAGAGGGGAGAGGTAGGAGAGTGCGTGGAGGGGAGTGGAGTGAGATGAGACGGGAGAGGTAGGAGAGTCGTGGAGGAGAGTGGAGTGAGATGAGAGGCACAAAGTAGACAGGGGTGAGTCCGCGGATAATTTTTAAGACGGCGAATGTGATCTTAATATGGATCCAGGATTGGATTGGGAGCCCGTGGAGGGATTGGGGGCGATGTGGTATCATTTGCGTGTGCTGGTGAGAAGTCTATTCGTAGGATGGTGGATCGTCTGGGATTTGGAGGTGAGCGATTTGAGGAGGCCACAGAGGAGAGAGTAACGGAGAAGGGAGTCAGTAAGCAGCAGCATCAGCAGGTGCAGTAAGGGAATGACGGATGCGGGAATTATGGAGCAGAATGTGGGAGATCCTGCAGAGGTGGAATAGGTTCCGGAAGGGCAGGAGCACGGGATCATCAAAGGCAACTTCAAGTTTTCACGCCAACTTAACGAGCGCTTAACACTGAGCAGCAGCAATGTGGGCAGCCGAGGCCAGTGCAGCAAAAAAAATGCAGTGCTGTACTCTACTTCTATGCTCCCACACCTATGTCGCCCGCCTTTAACCAGCCCGCACTGACCAGCGTGGTGACGTGTGGTTAAATAACCCCCACGAGTCGCAGGGTGTGGGGAGACCTTCCTCTAGCAGTGGGCTGACCAAAGAGTGTGCATGTTAGATGCACGCGTGTGATTGCTGTAATAACTAAGCGCTCACATTGGACCCACGCTGTGCCTGTCTGACAATGCACCTTCCCTGGATTCGCACGAAGAGCGAGGCAAATATTTTCACTTAGATTTTTTCCTGTATTTCCCCCCCAAACTCAAATGTTCTCCCATGTGATTCCAGTGGCTTCACGGGTTTCAGATTTGTACCAATAAGGCCCCACGGTGTTTGAAATTGAACGACTCATTTAACGTGACATATAATCCTTTCGGATCTCTGGCATAGCACCGCAAACCCTCTGCGTTAGAGAATCGCCCAGGTAAGTGGATCGCACAGAGCTACCTCGGAATATCCCTTCAAAGTTACTGGGCTGAGACCATCGACTCACTACACTTGAGAACTCGGTTCATTTATGGGCAGATGTCTGGATTTAATCCCAAAATCTCAGCAATGCCAGCGCAGCCCTCTGGGACCACAAGCCTCCCAGCAACCTCCTCACCCATTTTAGTTTCACAGGTTCCACATTTACCACCATCAACTCCACATTGCCCACTTGGCCACAACATGACCCTGCCTCTCTCTCGCTCTCTCTCTCTCTGCCCTTTTCAGTCTTACATTTCACTCCTCTTACTGCTCGGTAGCAGGTTTCCAGTGCTGCCATAATTAACACGCACGGCATTGCCCCAGAAGGACTGGCACCACTCAATTATACGGCCACAGTTTGCAATCTTATTTTTTTGCCATGATTATAGTGAAGGGTTTGAAAGCTCCTCTGACTGCTATCCAGCGTGTCCTTCCGTTGACCCAAATCTGTCAGGTCTAAATGATTTTACATTTCCACTCCCTTAAACAGAATCTTGCATTTTAAAACATTAAATATATGGTATTAGACTACAGCCCTGTGTTAATGCACTGCTGGATGAAGGCTTCTTCCGTGTCATCTCGGTTATGGGAGTTGTTTGACCTTACTTCACCACGCTAATCAGTGCGGGTTGGTGACTTGAGGGGTAGGGCCCAAGACCGGTTCAGATATCACTCACCACTGATGTTAGCCGTGCCCTGGTGTACTCACCACTGCACCACCATTGTCCACAATAAAATGTACTGTTGGATAACCAAAAACTCTACAACATTAACTAGACACAAATCCCCCCAAAACAGTGGTGCCAATGCAATCCCACAAACTTTTATCCCAATGAAGGATCCTCCTGAATTTGAGCGTTGAGATCCAGCGAGGCTTTCTTGGGTAAATAACGACATGTTATGCAATATCCTAGCCTATAAAATTGACTCATGACCACATTAGCAAAGCTATAATGTGTAACTGACTGAAATCACATACTGTAATTTTATGCCAGCCCCTAATATTTAAAAACCGAGTTAATTATACACTCACAGACTTAAATTGTGACTTAAAATTTTCGTGACTGCAGGAATTCATCATAGAATACTCACAGACTTGTCACTGGATTTCCAACATGCTTTTTTAATCTGTCACACGTTGTGTTTCATCATCGGAAATTGTCTATCCACTGCTGGATGAAGGCCTCGCCCTGTTGCCCAGATGGTCATCCCCTCGAGTGCATTCTCTCCTTTGCAAAAAAAAGGTCTAATTGGAGCGATACAAAAATTAGGAATCTCCACCACGCACATGAAGTGCGGTGCGTTTTGTTTGTTGATAACGACAGCGGCGAGAATATTCATCTACATGTGAAGGTGTTTCCTGTCGTCGAATGAGTGTTTACATGTAGGAGGTGACCGAAGTGCCAGTCGTGACTCCACGCGTGCTAGGGGCCAACACTCTACCCCAGTGGTTCTTCACCTGGGGTGCACGCACCCCCTGGGGGTGCGAGATGCCCTTTCTAGGGCTGCGAGACATGGACAGATTTTTCTTTTTAAGAAGGTAAATAATCGAAAAAACACAAAATAAGCACGGGCACGTGAGTAAAACTACCTTGTTTCATCAGACCTATGTATTTATTAACATTGTACTTTTTTATACTCATTGGTTCTTTCGGTAAAGTCACGTATGTAGAAATAAAATAACATTTAAATAAATCACAAATTAAATTAAATTTAAATAAATCACGACTTTTTTCGAACGCAACACAAGCGCTCGTCATCAGGTGAAAATGGGGCAAAACACATAGCGAGGGAACACACAGAGGGACATCACACACATTGAGCACACAGAGAACGGCAAACTGCATGGAGGCAAATACAGCAAGAAGATGGGAGACGCGAACTCAAGAAACCTTCGTGACTTTGCCGAAAGAACCAATGAGCATAGTAATTCCTGAGGTCACGAAAGCTTCAATTCCAGATTATTGGACCTTTATTTTACGATTGAGATAGAAAGAGGTGCAAGGTTAAGAACCACTGCTCTCTATTCCACACAGACGGAACAGGTGGAGTCCACATTTGTACGCTGTCCTGCCTTCTCCTGGCAAGCCAGGGTGAAGTGGCACCGGCCTCGACACAACGCGGGATGGGAGTGTTCCTAAAACTTGTGCGCGGGACCCAGCCAAGCCTCGCCTGACACCACTGCCGGGGTTCAAACGCGCGCTCGCCTGAGAGTTTCACCTTCGATGCGTTCACGTCGCAAACGTTGCACCTCACCGCCGTCTCACTCTAAGCGTGCAAGCTTCGTTTGATGAAACACGCGGACATCTCCCCAGTCGCAGGCGGCTGGACGCAATCCTCGATTGGGAACAATTAAGCGATGGGTGTCGCAGCCGTTCCCCGCATGCAGTCAGTCCTCGTTAAACGCGGTAGATTATATATTATTATGATCATCATCATTATGAATCTATGTGTCGTATTTCTGCGGGGCCACCGCAAATCCGTCGTTTGTAAAACTCGACCAGGAACCCTGAATGAATTGAGACAAAACATTTATTGATGGGATGTTCACAGATTGCGCAGCTATAATCTAAAAAAAAAACCCTTCGAAATTCATTTTAGAATAGAATTCGTGCGAGCATGCTTTGAGGTTAATGGCAGTCAGTTTGAGTATTTGTTAAAGTAAATTAAACGACCCTATGTGATTAGTTAAAATAAAAAGAATAAACCCTATGTGTCCTGACTTTGAGCCACCCTGTATATAGGGGCACCGCGGTTGCGAGATGTTAACCACCTCGCCTTCTATACCGGAGGTTGTGGGTTCGATCCCGACCCTGACGCCTGTACATTTGGAGTTTGCGTATCCCTCTCCCCGTGGTCGTGTGGATTTTTCTCCGGGTCCTCCGGTTTTTCCCTCCAATACATTTCCATGTGATAAGCCACTTCGTTCTGAAAAAAAAGAGCTATGCAGTGTAGCTCAGGGGGCCTTACCTGGCAAAATAAAAGAAAAACAATCTTGATTTGAAGCTTTCGTGACTGCAGGAATCCACACTCCTTGGTTCTTTCGGTAAAGTCACGTGGTAGGCATAAAAATAAAATAAATCACGACGTTTCGATCGCAACAGCAGTTTTTTCTTGCTGTGGTTGTCCCACCTGATGACGATTGCTTGTGTTGCGATCGAAACGTCGTGATCTATTATATTTCAACCTACGTGACTTTACCGAAAGAACCAAAGAGTATAAAAAAACCCCAAGTTTAAATAGTCAAATAGAGCATTGGCGGCTGTTGATTGTACAGGGCTGTCGTCGGGTGTGCAATCGCCTCTCCCTACCCCTCCCTCCACCCCACTAACCCGTTGCGGCCAACCACTCGCACCGCTATGTAACTGCACCGCGTGCCCTCTCTCCCATTGGACAGCGCTGCAATGGTCCGTGAATGCCTGCGTGGCCGCGTCGGACCGCCAAGGCCTCGCAGCGACCTCTCGCTGACGGCCGCCGCCCTCTCCACCGCCGCCAACATTCCACCGACTGCGAACTCCGCCAACCCCTCCGCAGTCGCGTTTTGCAATCCGCTGCCGCGCTTGCATGCAGTGTGGGCACGCGCGCGCAGAAAGCCAAAGGGCCTTGAACAGACTGTTGGGGGCCGCATTTCCCCCTCCCCAGTGATGATGTTTACACGCCGCGCCAGTTACTCATTTAAGGCGATCTAGAGGAGGCCCAGGTAGCGGTTCAGATAGTCGCAAGCGTTGTCGCTCGTGAGCTGGGGGATCGAACTCCGGGTCGCCGGGTTCGAAGTGCGGTGCAATAAATCACTGCGACACCGCTCCCCACGCGTGGGTGCGCACGAAAGTTGCAATTGTGCAAGGTCACGCGTGCGAATTCCACAAATGTGGCCACGTTCTTCGCTATAACCCAATTATGAACATTTGCAAAGCAAGCCGTGCATGCCTGTTCGCAATCCTTGAAAAATCTGGACACATTCCCATCGGTAAGCTCCTCCGGCAGGCAAGGCTGCGTTGGCTAGGTCATGTAGCCCGCATGTCCAGCCACCTCATGCCCAAGCAGCTTCTGTTTGGCTGCATAGAGGGGGCTAAACGGGCACGACACGGGCTGGAGAAGAGATGGAGTGATGCGGAACGGGAGGATGCGGAGCTGAGTGGACTTGCCGACGACTGATACCAGCGGTGTCAAGATCGGCCTCTGTGGAGGAGGTTCGTGAAGGACGCTGCTGAGCAGTTGGAGGCAGTCATCCTCCAGCAACAACGGAGGGCAGAGGAGCGACGCTCACAACAACGAGCGCAGCGCCGGGCGAATAAAATACAGCAAGTTGGCACAGTAGGGAGTAGAGCTGGTGCATCTACCAGTCATCTCAGTTAGCCATCCCATGGCACCTGGGTCTGTCCCGAGACCTCCTATCAGCGAGCCTTCGACACTTCACGTGGCCTCAAAGTGCACCTGGCCTGGCACAGTCGCCGTGGTGACATCACCGTCACTTAGTGGCGAATGGCGTCTATTGGTGTTGGTACATACGCAGTGGGGAACACAGTTTGACGCATTTGCATCTCAGCCATTTTCCACCCATGAACACGTGTTTCTGTCCTAACACATCACGGATCTCCCTTGTAAAATGCGGGCTAAACGGGAGATCATCCGTGTAACGAATCAAACAAACACAAAACGCGTGCCAGCAGCGAGCATTTTTGACACGTTCGCGTGACAGCCTCAAAGTGCACCTAGCGTGGCACAAGCGCTATGAGTCACATCACCGCGACTCGGTGGCGAACGACGGCGGCTGTTGCTGTTGTTGCTGTTGTTGCCGTTGTTGTCAATCTACTGCTGAATGAGGAGCCCTCCATCCCCGCGCCATGCAACTCGTGGGGGTCTTCGTGGAGCAAACGTCACGTGCACACTCATGAGATCGGTCCACGTGCACGTGCTACGGTCGATTGTTAACATCGCAGGCATCGTGAGAGGTGGCGGACGGCTCGGGTGGGGGGGGGGGTGGAGGAAACCGTCATCCAGCAGTGGATTGACCATGGCTGCTGCTGATCTTCGTCTTCCTCTTCTTGTTCTTTCGTACGACTGCTGATGTTGGCGCTGAGCAACGACGACAATTTCACACGCAGGTGTCCGCGTCAGCAAGAAGCGCAGTTGCATCGCTGCGACGTCTCCCTGCCGCTGCCGATGTTGAACTCGAATCCGCGAGAACAAGAAGCCACTTTCGCTGACCTCCCACTCTGAACACGAGCCACGTGGCCGAGGTTCGCCAGAACGCGAGCTGGACATCGCCACGCGTCAGCGTTCCGCCTCGACCACACCCCACTGCCCTCTGAACCTCTGGGCAGGCGCGTCTGCTTGCGTTGCGCAAAGGCGAAGATTCCCCTCCCCCCCCCCCCCACCGTACACAACTTTGGCAGACTGTCAGCGAGCATCTTTGGAGGCCAGCACTCATTTGGGGCCGAGTCGACCCAGGGGGACGCCCGTGTTCGTTGCGCGGTGCTCTGACCACTGCGCACCGCTCCCCGCACACAAGCCCTCTAAACTAAACTTTGTGTTGTTGTTTTCTTTTTTAAACCAGGCAAGGCCCACTGAGCTATAGAGAATTTTTTTCAGAAGCGACCTGGCCACAAATGATGGCTTTAACGAAGTGGCTTATCCTTATGGAAATTTATGGCGGCCAAATCCTCTAAACGCGCGTGTCTGTAAATGTGGAGGGGAAAAAACCGGGGGACCCGGAGAAGAATCCACGCGACCACGGGGAGAACGAACACGCAGACTCGAATTTACAGCAGGCATCGTCAGGGTCGGGATCGAACCCACGACATTCTGTATACCAGGCGAGGAAGTTAACATATCCTAGCCACCGTGATGATGATGATGAGAGAAATACACAAACTCAGAATATACAGCAGGCGTCAGGGTCGAAATCGGACCCACGACCTCCTGTATACCAGGCGAGGTAGTAAACATCTCGCCAATGTGGCGCCAAGGATAACAGCAACCGCCTTTCCCCACGAAGTGTCCGTGACATCACCACGGCGCTCGTGCCAGGCTAGGTGCACACTGATGCCACGAATGTTCGCTGCTAGCAGATCACGAGACAGACTCGGGTGTTAGTCGTCGACTGACGGTGAACAAAGGCAAAGATAACCCGTATAGCTTCTAACAGACTGTTGGGGCAAATGCTGTTCGTGTGGATTGTGATTCTGTGTGTGTGACTGAGATTGGGAGCGGTAGTGTAGGGGTTTAGCGCACTGCGCTACGAACCCGGCGCTCACGGCCAACACCAGTGACCACGGGGTCACCAGTCCTGGGCGTCCCCTAGGTCGACTCAGCCTCAAATTTGAACCTGGTGCGGTGTGCAAAGCGTCGCCAGTAGGGAGACAAAGGCGGCCGGGGCGTGGTGCTGGGCACCCCCCCCCCCCCACCTCCTCCGTATGTGCCGTGCCGACCTTCATCGGTGCTGCTCGCTAACAGCACTTGCCCCAGCAGTCTGTTCAGGCTATATGGGGGATCTTTGTCTTTGTGACTGAGAGCACACGCACACTCACCCGCGACGGGACTGCAACACTCAGTGGGTGAAGGGTCGCACGTCTCGCCTCTGCACGCGGCGCCTTTGCGTCCCCCAGTTGCCCTCCGATTGGCACGGTTGGCTACGCACGGTGCGAAATAAGTCCAACGCACGTGCCACGGGACGCAGATTACCAGCGAGGAGTTTGCGCCTCCCGCATCCTCCCCGACACCCCCCCCCCCCCCGCACAACAACATCTGCGTCTGCCCTCCCACCCTTTCGCCAACCCACATGCAGGATGGGGCAATGTGCTGTGAAGGAGGAGGACCATTGCCCGAAACGTCGCCTGTTTTGTTTGTTAAGGCCACAGTGCCTTAACAAACCACCGCCAACGCGGTAGCATCACTAAGAGATGATGTGTCTAACACTGGATTATAAGACGCACCCCCTCCCTTCCAAAATAAAGTTTCCGCTGAAATACAAAGGCGGGGGGGGGGGGATACGCATCGTAATCTTGCTCAATCGGCCTTCACTGGGAACACCAAAAATGATACAATATAATTATCTGTCAAATAAAAAAGAGAAAAAAATCGCGTCCCTGGGTGGGCTCGAACCACCAACCTTCCGGTTAACAGCCGAACGCGCTAACCGATTGCGCCACAGAGACTGCCGTGGATCTCGTGAGCACTCTGGGGGAATGAAGAATCACCCCCCACCCAACCCACCACGCAAAGCCTCACAGATGGATTCAATAAATCCATTTGCTACCATCTCCTGATCGTCTCACAGACCTCATGCAAGAAAGAGGTCTGGTCACTCCCAGGCAAATCTCTCACCCGGCTCGCTCCTTGCTTGGCTTCCGAGTTCCGACCAGCTTGGATGCATTTGTGGACAACTCGGTTACGGAATTGCTTCACTGCGTATGTCGTATATATATCCTACCGGCACAGCTGAGCTCAATTAGGCCACACGTGTTCCAGGTGGCAATTACAACAACAACAACAACAAAGTGAATTATGACCCGAGTGTGTGATAGCGATTTACCCTGTGCAGGTGCTTTCGTGACGTCACAGTGGGATCCATGGGTCGCCGCTGTCAGCCGCTGTCAGCCAGTGTTATTAAAGGCATTTTATTTATTGTTTCATTTCATTAATGCCTCAGTCTGATCCCGAATACGCCTGAGAAGTAGTACATCAACTCCGATCACTCGCAAGGCAGCACGATACTTCGTGTTAGAGAATGGCCCGCAGAAGCAGACATCACAGAGCTGCTATCTGATACCCTCTTCAAATGACCTCTGTTCCATGCTGCCGGTGGCAGCGCGACTGATATTCGACGCATGACAGCGAACCCGATGTTTTTTAAAAATATTTTCACAGCTGTAATTTAGCCAAATCGAGCGCAGAAAAATAATGTAATGCAATAGGGGTGTTATTGTGTAGTCATTGGTGACCGTAGACCATTAGCCCACTAGACTATAAACAATTAAAACTCAATTATAAACTATTTTTTCATTTCACCAGGTAAGGTCCACTGAGCGATATATCTCTTTCTCAGAAGCGACCTGGCCACAAATAATATCCCAATAAAGTGGCTTATCATCATGTGGACGATTTACAGCAGCCAAATACTCTAAATGTGTAGGGAAAACCCCGCAGGACCCGGAGAAAAATCCACGCGACCACGGGGATAGAGATGGAGAGAGGCACGCAAACTGCAAATATACAGCAGGCGTCAGGGTCGGGGTCGAACCCACGACCTCCTCCATTCCGATTCATTCATCATCATTTACTGTCATCAATTTCGCTTTCACGCATCACAGATTCACCCATTGCTTCCTCTCATCCATTGTATCCGCCTCATCTCCACCATCACATTCATGTGACGTACCTTCCTTAATTCGCTGTAAAGCGCCTTTGTTAAGGCGCTATATAGATTACGTTAAGATAAGATAAGGTAGTTAGCATCTCACCACCACGGCGCCCACACTTGAGACCCCAGGATAATCAATGATTTGCGTTCTGACCTCTGAGCCACCAATGGGGGCCACGGCATCTTGTTTATTTATTTATTTGTTGGCCGTCAGAACTTTGTGCAATCAGCGAGGCAACAGGTGCGACCTTGGCAGCCACAAATAGGTCCTAAAGTTGGCATCTAACACGTGTCGCATTCACATACTGTAGTTGCTGCGATAAATCATGCCTTTGCTTTATTTCTGGCGGGGGAGGCGTGGGGTGGTGGAGCGGTGAGTGGTGCAGTGAGCAATGAACCCAGCCACCTGAGTTCAATTTCCGACCATGGCTAACATCAGTGGGGGGCCGTCCACCTCCCACTGCCATACCTCGCCCCCCACTTTTATCAGGCAGAAATCACCGGCGTGGCCGGGTATAATCGGCCAACTCCAAGTTCGCCACGGCGTCTGGGAGTCTTTTATCCAGCAGCGGAATGACCAAGGGGTTTATATTGCATTATGAATAATCATAACATCAAGAATTACGATTGTGTTACGTGTGTGTATGTAACGAGATGAAACGTTATGTTGTGTACTGTCGTGTTGGCACGCTCCATGAACTCAACTGTCGTAGTTTGCACTTTGTAAATGTGTATACTAAAAAAGAAAACAACAGCAGTTTTTAACTTTGCGGAATATTCAATTGTTTTTTTATTGTTATAAAATTATGCGCATTAATGTACAAAAATATGCCACAACGATCTACTAACCGGCACGTACAAAACCAAAACAAGCATAACAGGCCTCGCGAAACCACCAACCTCATCCACACCGCGAAGCGAAACGCTCCCCAGAGAGACCGAGATGGAGACTCCTCTCGTCTTGAACCGCAGCAGACTAAGGCGCGCGATATCACCGCGCACATTGATCTCGAGATGAAATCACAACGCAGCTTGGCATTTCACCCCTCTTCACACGTACACGTCGCTCTTACACAACACGCAACATCTAACCGTCGCAGCAACAACAAAAAAAACGCCAATGTGAGCTGAACAAAGTTACAGCTGTCGACCCATGTACATAGAAATTTAGTTTTTCAGGTCCATGCGGCGTACAACCGTTTCAATACGGGCTTTGTAGGATGAACGTTGACATTCATAAGGGCACGGGGTGACCAATAAGATCTGAATTGATCTGTAATAAGTTTGGCACTGATAAGGGGTTGACAGGTGTGCAAACGGCATAACACATCTTTGTATTCATGTAAACGACGCTTCTCTGAGCCGCAGAGCACTTCGTGGGACGTTTGGATCGTTCCTGACCGAGTTTATTTCTCGAGCGCGTGAGAGCAACAACAACAAACACCACCAAAGCCCCAAACGGGCAGCCCCACGTAACACACGACGCGGAAAAAGGCGACGAAAACGATTCGTGCCGATAGGTCAGTGGCCTCCTCGCTGCACCGACCCCGTCTTTTTCATTCTCATCTCGTGCCGACGTCACTCTGCAATGTCCATCGCCGCGGTCCGTTTGTTGTTGCCGTTGTTGTTGTTGTTTTATTTCACTCGAACAAATTCATAGCTCTTCGTTCTCAAGAGCCGAACACTCTAACGTATGTCCCAGCAAAGAGGCGGCGTAGCTTGCTGGCTTTTTGTTTTTAATTTACTACCCGTCGCATGCCGCCGTCACCCCGACGCCTCGCGCCCCAAAGTCCCGGGCGACTCGCCACCATCTCAGCCCCGGTCCGTTCGCGTCCTCAGTGGCCGTACAGCCTCAGCGCCGTCGCTTCCCCGAGCAACGCCTGCGGGTGAGCGGCGACTTTCCGGAGCTCGCCGTCTCTGTCTCCGCCACTCCTCCTCCTCCTGCTGCTGCTGCCCGTTCCGCTGCCCTCCACAGTCGTGTCCACGCCGCCCCTCATCCTCCTGCTGCCCCTCCTCGTCATCCTCCCCTCTCCGCCGAAGATGTCGTCCATCTGGGCACGCACGTAGTCGGATTCTGCGCCGTCGGCGGCGGCTTCCCGCGTCGAGCCTTGGATGGACTCGAAGATTCCGAAGAGGATGGTCAGCATGGAGACCAGAGCCCCCAGGACGTACATTTGCACGGCGTGCTTCATGGTGAGCTGCGGATGTCTCTTTGCGTCCCTCTCTCTCTCCGTGTCTCTTCTCGGGTGAGCGCGGTGAAGTCGGTCGAGCTGACGTTATTTCTCCTGGAACAGGAGCAGAGGGAAAGATTGGCGATGAGACCCGAGCAATGTAACAGTCATTAGTGAGACGGATTACACAGACACACGCACACGCACAGTTATAATGTAAGAGGGCATTAGTAGTACGTATTGGCGTGACTGTAATAGTCTGAATTATGTTCATGAGCCAGGAAAGCATCACTGAGTCTCAATGCTCCTTTGCAGGAGGTTTCTGCCACATTGGATGTTCGGTTGGCATTGAGTAGCATGTTTGAGTATTATTGCCTACGATGCAATAATAATCAGTGGTCCCAACAGATATACTAATACTCAATCGATTGCCGCATTGATCAGATCCTGACCATTTTGAGGGCCAAGCTGACATCTCCAGGCATTCCGATCTCCCGTAGCGTCTCCCAATCCAAGCACGAAACAGGCTCAAACTCTGCTTAGCTTCCCAGCTCAGACGAGATCGGGCGTTTTGCACCAAACCAAAACCGATTCTCACCCCACACCCCGCATGACGTTGCTACGAGTGGCTTGAGTTTAAACACGCGCGCATACACACAACCGCAGAAGCCTACACGGGCTGTTGACAAGTAACTATACATAGAAACATCCATACACACACGCGCATTCAAGCACACACGCGCCTCCCTCACTGCGTGCACGGATGTAGGCGCGTGCTTTCATTCGCCTCCGATTCGGACGGTTGGCCACGTACGGTGCGAAAGAAGTTCCAACGTACATACATACATACAGACTTTTGCAAGTGCTGTTAGCGAGCACCCATCAGGGCTGGCACCGTACACGAGGGGGTCGCGTGGCCAGCACCGCGCCCGGCCGCCTTTGTCTCCCCCTTTTGTTTTACAACACCGCAACAGGCACTCGGTTGAGGCTGAGTCGACCTAGGGGAGACCCGGGTCCGGTTCAGATAACCGTCACGGCCAACGCCAGACGGTGGGCGTTGACCGTGAGTTGGAATCGAACTGGGACCGCCGGGTTCGTAGCGCTCACCCCCCATCCCCCCACACGCACACAACCGGTGGTGGTGGTGGAGGTGGTGGTGGAGGTGGTGGTGGAGGTGGTGGTGGAGATGGAGGTGGTGCTTAGAGATGGAGGTGGTGGTGGAGGTGGTGGAGGTGGTGGAGGTGGTGGTGGAGATGGAGGTGGTGGTGGTGGTGGTGGTGGTGGAGGTAGAGGTGGTGGTGGTGGAGGTGTTGGTGGTGGAGGTGGTGGTGGTGGTGGTGGAGGTGGTGGTGGTGGAGGTGGTGGTGGTGGTGGAGGTGTTGGTGGTGGAGGTGGTGGTGGTGGAGGTGGTGGAGGTGGTGGTGGAGGTGCCGGGCTGAAATGCCAAAATACCTCTCGGTCGTGCTCGCTGCGCGCGTCCAACACAAACTCGCGGACTCGGTTATTCCCCGGCGTGATTCGCCGAGCCTGGCTTCTGCTTCTTCTGCTTCTTCCTCCACGCACGAGAGCGTTCAGCTTATTATTATTGTTGCTGCTGTATCAGCAATCGCCATCGGCTTCAATGCGCGAGCTTGTCCGTGCGCTCAGCTCCAGCATCAGCAGCAAATATTCAAAGCAGCGGCGGCGGCTGAGTTCCGAAGTGGCTCTCGACTCGGCCGCTCTCGCCTCCTCCTATTTATGCTCGACAAGCCGCGATGTGCGCAGTCGGTGGGGGGTCACGGTCACTCCGCTGCTCGCTGGTCTCCTCCCCCACCACCCCCCACGTCGCTGAGCCCCGGGCAATGATAGAGGTGGGAGGTGGCAGGGAGGAGGGAGGGAGGGTGAGGTGGGCACGTACCACGCGTGGGACACGTGTACAGCAGCAGCAGCAGCAGCACTGCCCTCACAGACAAAGATAAAGCACCCGCCCCCCTCCTCTCCCCGTATAGCCTTCAACAGACTGCCGGGGCAAGTGCTGCTGGCGAGCTGCACCTAACGAAGGCCGGCACGGTACACGATGGGGTGGGTGGCCAGCACCGCTCCCCGCCGCCTTTGTCTCCCCAGTGGCGATGTTTACACACGACACCAGATACAAATTTTAGGCTGAGTCCACCCAGGGGAGGCCCAGGACCGGCTCAGATAATCGTCACTGGGTGTTGGCCGTAAGCGGGAATCGAACTCGGGTTCTGCGCTCCTCGCTCATGCACCGACTTCACTGGGACCCGCTCCGTCTGACATCGCTCCGAACTCGAGCCCCTCCAGCCATCAAAGCGCACCTCTCCATTAGTACGGCTTCTGATGTAGATGCAGAGCAAAGACTACGATGTCACATTCGGGTGCGACGTCTCCATCGTATTTGCGGATCGGACATTGCATCGTTACATTGCTTGTGCGGTCTGTTCTGGATGATCACAGTCGCACGCTGCTACTGGAGAGTTTTTCATGTTCCATTTGTCCATCGGGAATCCGCATCTATAGTCGGCATGGTTTGTGCGGTGGATGCGATGTAGGGTGGACCGTGAGCTTCGTGGAAGATCAAACGCAGAGGGATCGTCTAGGTTGGGTCTTTCGCGAAGGTGTTTGTTTGTGACTTCTTCAGAACGCAATTCAGCATTCCAAACTTCATCGGGGGGGGGGTTTGAATTCGCATCGTTTAAGGTGAAGCAGTGTGCACTGAGAGGGGGGGAGAGAGGGGGGGAGAGAGGTGAGAGCTGGGTGAGAGGGATAGTGGTGGGGGAGGGCGAGAGGGGAGAGTGAGCCGAGAGGGGTAGAGTTGACTGAGAGAGGGAGAGAGAGAGAGCGGAGGGGGGGGGGTAGCAAGGGAGAGGGGGGGACTGAGGGAGGGATCACAGGAGGAGTGCGGGAGAGTGGAGAGAGGCAGGGGAGGGTTTTTGCGACGTGAGTTCACAGGGGTTCGTTATCATCGCGGCTCGGGCACTGTCAAGGGGAGATTCTGAACGTAACGTGTTCATCAACTACTCTGAATTAATCGTTTTGTTGTTCGCATACTGCGCGAATGAGATGTAAGGACGAAGCTATTTAAATATTTTTTTTTGTAGTTAATACAGCACGATGAAGTCAGCAGGCGTTTTAAAAGAGTGTGAAACAGTAAATAAACGGTCAGCCCTTTGTCAATCCCATGCTGTACGACAGCCTCCCCACACACACACCGTGCCAGTTGTGGGGGTTGTTGTTGTTGTTTGACCATACTTCACCATGCTGGTCAGTGAGTGTTAGTGCAGAGTGGAGAAGGCTCGTGAAGGACGCTGCTAATGGGCAGTTGGAGGCAGTCGCCCTCCAACAACAACGGAGGGCGGAGGAGCGACGCTCACAACAACGAGCGGAGCACCGGGTGGATAAAGCACAGCGAGTTGGCACAGTAGGGGGCACAGGTGGTGCATCAGCCAGTCATCTCAGTCATCTCAGTCAGTCGACCCGTGGCACCTGGGTCTGCCCCGTGACCTCCTGCCAGCGGGCGTTCGACACTTCACGTGGCCTCAACGTGCACATGGCCTGGCACAAGTGTCGTGGTGACGTCACCGCCACTTAGTGGCGAATGGTGGTTGTCGTTGTTGTGCAGAGTGACGTGGGGAGAACAGACGCTGTTTGATCGTTACCGGTGTCAAGAGGTGACCTGGAGTCAAACTCAGGAGGCCGGCATCGCCGCGCGGTGTGCCAACCCGCTTCGTCACCAGCGCCACCCCACGTAGTTTTGTAAAGCCCGGTCCTGGTACGCATCCTCAATTAAACACGGGTTAAAGAAGACGTGCACGTATTGACACACAAACTTTCCCAGTGACTATCGATGCTGTTATTCAAGAGGTTCCCGTGTTGGGTGTGTGACCAGCACCTTGCACTCAAACTTCCCATTTATAACAACAACAACAACAACCTACTTTCTGTACTCCCACAGACACCAAGGAACCACATCTCTGTGTGGATTACCCAACCCTTTTACAGAGAGTTGGCGAGAGAGTGGGAAGAGGGTGGGTTGTCTTTTCCAAAAACTCAACGCAGTCGTCAATCACACCGCGGCGTTAAAACGAAAAATAGAAACAGGCGACGTTTCGAGCATTGAACCTTCCTCATATAGGGAGGCCAAAGAGGTCGAGTCTTCTGAAGAAGGGTGATTGCCAAATACGTGAACTTAAAACCAGGATAAAAAAAATAAGAGTAAACAACCCCAACGCTCGCAAATTCACAAATTGTCACAAATTAAAATACCAAATGAAATCGTGACATTCCGCATGAACCTGATGATTGCTAAACACGTCCCACGTGATGTAGGGAACGCTGTTTCACATTAGGAAGTGGCCATCTCTAAGTCACGTATGACGCACGCGCGCGCACACACAAGTCCAGAATCCCTCGTGAGCTCGAGCTCTTCATGTCACAGCGAACACACGTGGACGCGCGCACACACACACACACACATTGCCCATCGTAATTTTAATCAGTGACGTTGACGTCACGCCGGATCCATGTACAAAGACCAACACAAAGGCTTAGCCTCTAACAGACTGTTGGGACAAGTGCTGTTAGCGAGTAGCACCTATAAAGTCCGGCGTGCCACGCGAGCGGGGTGGGTGACCAACACCACGCCCCGAACGCCTTTGTCTCCCCAGTGCTGATGTTTACACACCGCCCCATGTACTCATGTAAGGCTGAGCCGACCTAGGGGAGGCCCACTGCCATTGGGTCGTGAGTGGGAATCGACCTCGGGTGGCTGAATTTGTAGCGCAGTGCGCTAACCACTACACTACCGCTCGCCATGCACACACACACGCACAAGCTATCTGAATTTAATTCCGGAAATTTCACGTCCATACAGCAAATACGATATAATCTCAATCAGCACTGTCTGTACGAATCAATCGATATGAACGTGTTTTCCGCTGCGGTGGCGAGATGTTAACTGCCTCGCCCGGTATACAGGGGGTCGTAGGTTCGATCCCGACTCTGACGCCTGGATATTTGGAGTGTGCATGTTCTTTGCGTGGTCGCGTGGATTTTTCTCCGGGTCCTTCGGTTCTTTCCTCCGAATTTAGAAACATTCGTTTCAGATTATTTGGCTGCTTTAAATTTCCACGTGATAAGCCATTTAGTTTCGCTATCATTTCTGTCCGGGTCGCCTCTGAAAAATAGCTATGCAGCTCAGTGGACCTTACCTGGTTAAATGAAAAGAAATTGTTTAGTTCAGCAATAGTTTATTGTAAAAGTTTGCGGTTCAAATCCGGCGACCGCCCTGGTTAATATTTCGGGAGTATTCGCCATCAAATACTACGCGTCCGTCCGCTTCACAGAACACTTTTAAGAGAGCCCATGTGTGCTGACGTCGCGGTCCAAAATCTGCCAGATGTGCATGTGTATATCGTGCGTACGTAGCCAATCGTGCGGGGGGTGAAAGGACGACACCAATATTTGAACATTACCCGCCGAATCCTTCATTTGTTAACACCACTGCGCGGCATCGCCACCGACAGGCTACTCTCGTCAGCAAGACATGTCACCTCCGTTATGGCGCTTGCTCTGTCAAATAAAACAACTAAAACTATATATTTCTATTTTCATAAGTTTAGAGGCCCACTGGGCTATATAGCTCTTTTCCAGAAGCGACCTGGCCACAAATTACAGCTCAACTTAGTGGCTTATCATGTGGAACTTGTTTGCAGCCACATACTCTACTCTTAAACGCATGTTTCTCAATGTGTGTGGGGGGGGGGGGGGGGGGGGAGCGGAGGACCCGGAGAAAAATCCACGCGACCACGGAGAGAGAGACACGCAAACTCCAAATATACAGCAGCAGCAGGCGCCGTCAGGGTCGGGATCGGGATCAAACCCACGACCTCCTGCATACCAGGCGAGGTAGTTAACATCTCGCCACCGCGGACGGTTGCGATTACTAAACATCTGTCTGAAATCCTAACGACTGTAAAACATCTTCTTTGGTTATTTCGGTAAAGTCACGTAGAATGAGAATAAAATAATAAAATAACACAATAAAATTCTCACGACGTTTCGGCCACAACGCAGGCGGCCGAAACGTCGTGAGAATTTTATTGTGTTATTTTATTATGTTATTCTCATTCTACGTGACTTTACCGAAAGAACCAAAGAAGATGAATCCTTGCCGTCACGAAAGCTTCAAATCGAGACTGTAAAACAATTAGTATTTACTGCTTCGGCGCGCGCGCGTGCGTGATGAGAGTTCTCTTCTCCGCCGTGTGAACACGAGCAGCAAAGCGGGCAGGAGGAAGGGGAACTCATCCGCGGGGGGTGGGGGGGAGGTAGCGACGTAGCGCACGCGGCCGCTGATTGGCCTCCACCGGCGGCATGCACGGTGCTGAGTTTCCCCGCCTGCGCGCGCGCGCGTGCGTGCCGTGCGTGCGCGCGCGTGCGTGCCGTGCGTGCCGTGTCGGTGCGGTGGTCAGCGCACTTCGCCACGAAGCCAGCGGCGACCCAAAGTCGATTCGCGCTCGCGAACTGTATCAGTAACACGTGTCTGAACCGGTCCTAGGTTTCTCTTAAGTCGACTCAGCCTTAAACGAGTAAACACCGCTGCTTGGGAAACAAAGGCGGCTGGGTGTGGTGCTGGCAAAACCCACTATCTCGTGCGCCGTTCAGGCCTTCATAAGTGCTCGCGAACAGCATTTGCCCCAAGAGCTCCAGGAAGTGGGGGTGTTTGTATCTATCGCGTGGAGCGGTTGCGTAGTGGTTATCACACTGCGCTGCGAACCCGGCTACCTGAAGTTGATTCCGCCGGTCACGGCTAACATCAGTGGCCCCCTAGATCGACTGAGCATTAATTGGATACCTGGCGCAGTGTCTAAACATCATCATTGGCGAGGTGGCTGGGTGTCAACTACGCTATGACCTCGGCCGTCATAGGTCTGCGCTAACAGCACTTGACCCCCGACAGTCTTATTATGTAGGCTACCCGGGTGACCTTTGTCTTTGTGTGCAGAACACACACGCGTTGAGGGGGTTGGCAGGCGAGCTCGATTGTTCTCATGTACGTCTTCTATGCTCCCCACATTCGCCAAATCCGCGCCGACCAGAGTGGAGAAGCGTAGTCAACGTAACGTGCTGGTCGTGAGGGGGTTCCCATCCAGCAGTGAAGTGACTCAGAGCTGCGCTTGTCCGTTGGATGTCTTAGCACTTCTCCTTCTTCTTGACTTAAAGCGCTCGCGACTGCAGGAATTCATATTCTTTGGGTCTTTCGGTAAAGTCACGTAGATAGGTTCAAAGAAAATAACCAAAAAAATAATAACAACAAACTACGACGTTTCGATCGCAACACAAGCGTTCGTCATCAGGACGATCGCTTGTGTTGCCACTGGCGGTTCCGGACGTGCGGCCCCTGATAATACAACATCATCATCAGAATCTTTATAGTCTTGGTTCTTTCGGTAAAGTCACGTAGAAGGGAAACAATAAAATAATAAAAAATATTGTTTTATATTTATTATTATTTTATTGTTTCACTTCTACGTGGTGACTTTACCGAAAGAACAAAGAATATGAATCCCTGCAGTCACGAAAGCTTTAAATCAAAATCATCAGCATCATCATCGTGCTGCTGTCAAACCCCCAGTGGTTTCAAATGTGTGGCGGCCCCTCAACACTGACGATGTCTTATCGGCGAAAGTGGCCCCCGCCCTCCCCCCTGAAATTTAGTGAAGATCACCGACGTCACAGTTGAACGTTACGGGCCTTCAACCAATCCAAGGAGGGCGGTTGACGCTGCAACGGATTGCAGCGATGACGCCAGGGTGGGTGCGCGTTGGACGGGGCTCTCGTCGGCGATGATTTGGGGCTTCACCACAGTCAGTTTGGCGATTATTTCATTTTTTTTTTTAGTTTTCCATTCGTGGAACAACGTGGACGACGACGCGCGTCCTCCCGTGCTGCGTTCGAGCGCGGTTCACCGTGGAGAGAGAGAGAATCCCTGCACTTCCATAGAGGACGGTAGAGTCTGGTCCCCAAATAATGATTTGTTTTATTTGCAACGTTCGTAGTACTGCGAGGGTCTGTTTGCTCAGAATTGTATCGAATGGTGCTGAATTCATCACCAATGCAAAAAAAAGCATCAAGCACGGGCCTTGCCAACATAGGGGCAGACAATCAGGCCGACAGCCAACAGCTCTGGTCAGCCGAGGACAACCTCCCTGCTTATCCGTGGCCAGACAGGAACAAGGGGACATTGATTAAACAAAGTGAAATGAAGCAGATGTTGAAAGTTCCTCTTTTGCGACAAATCGCAAACCGCGGGCGGGCGGGCGCATAGCGCGCATACGTGGGTAAGTATTCACATGCACGAAAACACATGGGTGATCACGCAAAACAAAGAACTAAACTCCTGTTGATCCCCAAACAGACAGACAACTGGGGAGAGTTCCGTCCTTCTTTTGGTCCTCTATCCATTGGCGGTGTCCTCGGTTTGAACTGCCTCCATCATATTCTTGGTTCTTTCGGTAAAGTCACGTAGAAGGGAAATAATAAAATAATAAAATATTAAACAATAATAAAATAGAATTCTCACGACGTTTCGGCCACAACGCAAGCAACCGTCCTCAGGTAAAGAATAGAGCTGTTGGAAAGACAGCTCTGTTCTGCTGTCTTTCCAACAGCTCTGTTCTTCACCTGAGGACGGCTGCTTGCGTTGTGGCCGAAACGTCGTGAGAATTTTATTATGTTTTATTATTTATTATTTTATTATTTCCCTTCTACATGAATTTACCGAAAGAACCAAGAATATGAATCCCTGCAGTCACGAAAGCTTTAAAACGAAATTTATGCCTCCATCCTGTCCCTACTTGAGCTTTATTCCGTTATTCCCCTGTGGCCAGAAATTCCTTCCAGAACATTAAACTTTCCCCGCCGAGGTGATTAGCCCGGTTGGCAACGTACGGCACCAACGAAGTCCAGCGTGCACACGTACTTTCCGACGTACATGTGTTTTCTTGTTCTGTATTGGTCCGAGTGAAATGTCCTTCCTCCTGGAGCGCCTCTATAACCTCATTATTTCTCTCCATCGCCACTGATATTCTCCAATTGACACCATGCACCCAAGTCCTCAGTACTTTAGAATCTCCTCGGTCCCTTCCTTTCTCAAGAGTCCCAAGTTTCTGCCACGTACAACGCTACACCCCCACACAAGGGGACCTCACGAGTAGGTCCCTCAACTCTCTGCGCAGTCGTCTCTTCAAGCAGCGTTCTTCCTCTCCGCACCTCCGATTAGCACGGTTGGCTACGTGTGGTGCGAAAGAAGTTCAACATACAGTAAATATTTCTCTCACTTGATGCCGTTCTCCCCGTGGCAATCTTGGCTCTAATCTCCTTTGAACATTTGCCATCTTCTGTCAGAATATCTCCCGAATATTTAACTTGTCTCTCTCGTCCAGATGCCCGTCCACCGTATTTCAACTAAATGTTTTCTGTATGTTCATTCCCATCCCAAAGTTGGTAGGTAAAGAACAAAAAATTCAACACATTCGTTCTATGAAGAAGGACCATTGCCTGAACGTCGTCTATTATACATTTGTTTTTCCTTTGAAGGCCGCACAGGGTTATTGACGAATGTGTTCAGTATTAATTTGTGTTAACTGTGTTTGTGCAAACACTGCCAACGCAGCAGAAGCAGCAGCAGCAGCGTCGAATAACTTTGTTGTGGTTTGCTCAACGGAGCCATCGACGACCCAAGTGGGTGAGAGATGTTCAGACTTCCGCCACTCTTGCTACAATTTCGTGTCCCCGTTCCTGCCAAAACGTCGCATCCACCGTGTGCGTCATTTCACGCAACTCGCAAATTTGAAGCGTCAGGCCCGCCGGTGACTCAACCTCGGAGGTTGTTGAAAAAGAGAAACCCACAAACAAACATTCATTTGGCTTCCTCTCAATCGGCATCATCGAGTTGCCCTCAAGCACGTCGACAGCGAGACGTAAAATGTTCACATTCCCCGACCAAAACTGAGAGCAGCGATCACAGGAATGTTTCGTGCGGCACTGGGCGAAAGTTTACCCGAAAGCATTTGGCAATCCAGCAGCGTTTGTGTCGCAGGCCAGCCCTGCCGATGAGACTCGGAGGAGTGGAAACTGATCCAGAGTTTTAGTTTTTTTTATTCTTTCTGCTGGAACAAACGGTACTGGAAAATACGTATCCACAAGACATGATAGACTAATGTCTTGTTTTTAAATTGTTAATCAAACTGCCATTGTTGCTGTGATATGCACCTGGTTAAACTGAGTGCGATTCCCGGCCACAGCTCATATCAGTGGTGAGTGATATCTGAATCGGTCCTGAGGATGCCCCCCCCCCCCCACACAACACTGCACAAACCCACACCGACCAGCAAGGTGAAGTATGGTCAAACATTTCCCATGACCGACACGGAATGGGAAGGCCTTCATTCAGCAGTGGATTGACAGAGGGTTCTAAGTTATAACATTTATGGCATTTGTATTATCACACACGTGAACCAAAATAAGTTTTACATTCTTATGAAGACGATATAAAACCTGCGATTTCACTGTATTTACATGTTCAATTAATTATTCATTTTATTTGACAATTCTCTGAATGTAAGCTGGTTATGAAGGAGTAAATAAACGTATTTTGTGGCTTCGTGCTTTAAACCAGCATCGAGATGTACTGCTAACGTGTTCAGACTCTGGACAAGTAGTGGAAATTCCCCATTCATATGGCAGAGGCAAGGCGATCCGTTGGATAGCAATTTCCGACGAACAATTGCTGGACAGCCTCTTTGTCAATCCACCGCTGGACAAATGGCATTCCGCATCCACCACCACCTCAACATGACGCGATGCAACGATTCGCCGAGCAGCTGCAGGAGAACTCACTCGATGGCTCCATCTCCTCGGTCGCTACGTCCCATTCCTTGACAAGCTTCCGCTGCGAGCACGCACGCGCTTCACACCGCGTCTCTGCCAGCCGCGTGTCATCCTGCGCAAGTTTTAACATTCACTTGCCCTCGGGCTAAGTTCCCAGAATCTCTCTCCGGCAGCAACGTCTAGGACATCTACAACCTGCACCAACAACAACAACAACCGCCATTCGCCACTAAGTGGCGGTGACGTCACCACGACGCTTGTGCCAGGCTATGTGCACCCTGAGGCCACGTGAAGTGTCGAACGCCCGCTGGCAGGAGGTCACGGGGCAGACCCAGGTGCCACGGGTCGACTGACTGAGATGACTGAGATGACTGGCTGATGCACCACCTGTGCCCCCTACTGTGCCAATCTGCTGTGCTTTAGCCACCCGGCGCTCCGCTCGTTGTTCTGAGCATCGCTCCTCCGCCCTCCGTTGTTGTTGCACCAACCCGTACGCACACACACAGGAGAGTGTTTTATTTTCCTGTGTGTGTCGGTGGTGAGATGTTAACTACTTCGCCTGGTATACAGGATGTCGTGGGTACGATCCCGACCCTGACGCCTGCTGCTGTATATTTGAAGTATGCATTTAGAAACGTGCGTTTACAGTACTTTACTTCTATAAATTTCCACATATGCCACTTCACTGAGTTACCATTTGTGGTCATGTCACTTCTGAAAAATAAACTATATAGCTCAGTGGGCCTTACCGGGTAAAATGAAAAGTTTAGTTTCGTGATGCTGTGTGTCTATTACCCATGCTATGTATACCTCGTGTTGTAGCGCTCTCATTCGAGCTGTTAGGGGGCGTCCATAAATGACGTCACGCGATTTTGGACGATTTTTGACCCCCCTCCCCCCCATTGTCACACGGCGTCACAAAAAGTCAGACCCGCCTCAAATATGACGTCACAAAGCTCTGCCCCCCCACCCCCCAAAAAATAATAAAACATGCTTCAAATCGCTTTAAACTATTGTCATTGTAGTGCGTATTTAATATGCCGCTGCACTCTGATGTTGTAGGAGAAAACATTTATATAAAAAAGTATATTTAATTAAGTAGAACGTTTTGAGTTAAAGCTTTCGTGACTGCAGTAATTAATATGCTTAGCTCTTTCGGGAAAGTCACGTTGAAGGGAAACAATAAAATAATAAAAAATATATAAAACAATAAAAATTCTCACGACGTTTCGACCATAGCACAAACGGTCCTCATCAGGTGTGAAAAAACCAACGGCAAGAAACATTTGAAAGAAGTGGCGGTTTGCATTTATTTATTTAGTTTTAAAACGGTGTTTTATTTATTTAAAAAAACGTCAGCGCCACGCGCCGCGATTTAGCAGTTTGTTTAGAAGGACGAGTCCATCTATGTTCTGAAAAGAGGAGGGGGGAGATAAAAAAAAATTAATGTATGCTGTCTGAAAGCCACCGTAAGCGTGAACAATCAATTAAGACCTGAAATGGTTTATCAAATCCTTCCAATGATTGTTAAGCCAGAATCCATCTTCTCGGTTGAAATTGTCTCTGTGCTTGTATATGTGGATAGCCTCATGAACGAATCTCTCATGGTAGCCAGATGGCTTACAAAGAACCTCTGTCTTGGAAAAGTCAATGTCATGTGAGCCTACTGAATTATAACAATGATCTGCCACGGCCGAGGTGTTGGTCCTACCGTGTTTAAGGTCTGCTTTGTGTTCACGAATGCGGTCCGAGACATGGCGTTTGGTTTCTCCAATGTAACTACTACCACAGAGGCAACTTAGTTTGTAGACACCAGGGTACTGTATGTCCGGAATCACATCTTTTACAGACGGAACCAGATCACGGATTTTATGTAATGTGTTGAAACGGACCTGGATCTTGTGTTTATTCAAGATTTTGGAGATCTTTTTTGTGATCCCCGCAATGTAGGGTAAAGTGATGGTTTTGAAAGGCTCCTCAAGAGGGTTCTTCTTCATGGTTTGAGTGATAGCTTTGCGGATTGTATAGTCAGAGTAACCATTAGCCTTAAGAGCTTGGTGTATGTGCTTGAGTTTACTGCCTATGTGTTCCTGGTCAGATATGCATTGGGCTCTATGGTACAGAGTATTGATGAGAGAATTCTTCTGTGATGGATGGTGGTGGGAATCCGGTTTCAGATAAGCATCCGTATGGGTAGCTTTCCTGATACAGAGTGGCTCATTGAACTATCAGGTCTCTTTTTTTTTATTAGGACATCCAAAAAAGGTAGCTTGCCATCTTTTTCGACTTCCATGGTAAATCTGATGGCTGGGTGTATGGAATTGATGTGGTCGAAAAATTGGTCTAGAGCAGGCCGGCCATGTAGCCAGATGACAAAAGTGTCATCCACGTACCTCTTCCATAAGGTTGGGCGCAGAGTGGCAGTCTGGATGGTGTCAGTCTCAAATTTCTCCATGAAAATGTTAGCTATAACCGGAGATAGGGGGGAGCCCATTGGGGTGCCCTCAGTTTGTTTGTAGAAAGTTCCATTCCAAGTGAAGTATGTATTGGTTAAACAGTGTCTCACCAGGGGGGGTACCTCCGTGTTTAGTCCTTGATGAACCAAGTCTTCAATGATTGCGATGGTGTCAGGTACAGGAACCTTGGTGAATAAGGAAACTACATCAAAACTAACAAGCAGGTCGTCTGGGGACAGGGAAATACCCTTGATTGTCGATACCAGGTGAGTAGAATTTTGTACCGCAGAGGTGGTTTTTCCAGTGAAAGGACGCAGGATTTCAGACAAAAAACGAGCCAGTTTGTAGGTGGGGGAGTTGATAGTAGAGACGATGGGACGAAGGGGTGTATCTACTTTTTGTATTTTTGGTAAGCCGTATAATCTTGGTGGCCTGGTAGCAGAAGGTTTCAATGAAAACTGTTTAGATTGATCAATTAATGCGGTTGAATCAGAAATTATTTTGTTAGTTTGTGTGACGAGCCTGTTGGTGAGATCTCTTTTTATTTTGGATAACTACCATCGTCGAGTAATTCTTTAATTTTGTTGTTGTATTCTATTTTATCAATGATGACAGTAGCATTGCCCTTGTCAGCTGATACCCATACGGATGCTTATCTGAAACCGGATTCCCACCACCATCCATCACAGAAGAATTCTCTCATCAAGCCTCTGTACCATAGAGCCCAATGCATATCCGACCTGGAACACATAGGCAGTGAACTCAAGCACGTACACCAAGCTCTTAAGGCTAATGGTTACTCCGACTATACAATCCGCAAAGCTATCACTCAAACCATGAAGAAGGACCCTCTTGAGGAGCCTTTCAAAACCATCACTTTACCCTACATTGCGGGGATCACAAAAAAGATCTCCAAAATCTTGAATAAACACAAGATCCAGGTCCGTTTCAACACATTACATAAAATCCGTGATCTGGTTCCGTCTGTAAAAGATGTGATTCCGGACATACAGTACCCTGGTGTCTACAAACTAAGTTGCCTCTGTGGTAGTAGTTACATTGGAGAAACCAAACGCCATATCACGGAACACATTCGAGAACACAAAGCAGACCTTAAACACGGTAGGACCAACACCTCGGCCATGGCAGATCATTGTTATAATTCAGTAGGCTCACATGACATTGACTTTTCCAAGACAGACGTTCTTTGTAAGCCATCTGGCTACCATGAGAGATTCGTTCATGAGGCTATCCACATATACAAGCACAGAGACAATTTCAACCGAGAAGATTGATTCTGGCTTAGCAATCATTTGAAAGATTTGATAAACCATTTCAGGTCTTAATTGATTGTTCACGCTTACGGTGGCTTTCAGACAGCATACATTAATTTTTTATCTCCCCCCTCCTCTTTTCAGAACATAGATGGACTCGTCCTTCTAAATAAACTGCCAAATCGCGGCGCGTGGCGCTGACGTTTTTTTTTATAAATAAACAAATACACCGTCTTAAAAATAAAGAAATTAATGCAAACCGACACACCTGATGACGACCGTTTGTGTTATGGTCGAAACGTCGTGAGAATTTTATTGTTTTATATATATTTTATCATTTTATTGTTTCTCTTCAACGTGACTTTACCGAAAGAGCTAAGACTATAAGTAGAACGTGTTGTCTATATTTATTTAAAGTTGCGCATTTTGATGTGACGTCACATTTCTCAAACCCCCACCCCCCCTCGTCACACATCGTCACAAATGTCTGACACCCCCCCCCCCCATCCCCCCCATAGGTGCGTGACGTCATTTACGGACGGCCCCTTACCTGTGCACCCACATTTGATGAAATCGAGACCAAGGGTCAGGCGACGGCACCCTCGCCGCACCCCACGCCACGAGCCCAGAAACACAAAACACAAACCACGCGCGAGACGCAATAAACCCACGGCCACGCTCGCGCGATCTGCAGCCACCAAAAAAAAATTCCGCGCGGGGGGCGGGGGGAAAAAATGGGGGGGGGGGGGGCTCCTGACTGACGCGCCAGACGCCTCTTGACACAATAAACACTGCCGCGGTGTTTCGGGGGGGGGGGGGGGGTGAACCAACACGTGGGTGCTCCACGAGAAACACTGCGAGGGATTATTCCGTGTTGGAGGTCACGAAAGTTGAATGCCGACCGCTGATGACCTATGGCACAAGCGGCAACCAACAAGAGCGCAGTTCACGGTTACACAACACGTGGACACCACCCACCGATCTGCCGAGGACCTAAGTGAATGTACAACACCCCCGGTCGAGAATGTGAGTATTAATGGGTAAGTTGGCAAATTAAAAAATATGTATTTAACGTAATCCTATTCTCGAACTTCTTGGCCACCCCTCGACAACTGTTTCATCTTATCCGGCATAAACAAACAAAATATTCTGATCCCGAGTTGAAGGCGGAGGGGGGTCACCAGCCCCTCGCGCACGTCCAGAGGCCCCCGTGGCGGCTACGAGCGCCAGAAAGAGCCGTGGCGAGATGTTAACTACCTCGCCAGGTATACAGGAGGCCGTGGGTTTGATGCCATCTCTGACGCTTAAACATGCGTTTAGATATGAGAATAGGGTTTATTCCACTTTTTTCTGGCAACAAAAAAACAGCTTTTACGAGGAATCGTGTCTGCATTAACCGCAATACTTGTGGTCAGAATGCAAACATGATTCATTGTAAAAGGGGTTTTTTTTGTTGCCAGAAAAAGGGGGAATAAACCTATTCTCATATTTTGGTACTGGCAAAGGAGGTCCCATGATGTAGATGCTCACCCCGAGCCCTCATTACTCTGATGGTGGCATTATCTTTGTGCTGTGTACTCCTTTTGGCGTCCTATGGTCTAACACCGTTTTGAGACGAGGCTCAAAAGAAAGCCGTCTCTGGTGTGGACCAATCAGTTTCAAAGACAATACATATATTATCAGTTTTTTGTTTGCATTCTGACCACAAGTAACGTGGTTAATGCAGACATGATTCCTTGTAAAAGGTGTTTTTTTGTTGCCAGAATAAAGGGGAAAAAACTTATTCTCACATTTTGGTAATGGCAAAGGACGACTCATGGTTCGTTTAGATGATTTAGCCCGTGTTGCTCGGCGCCAAGCGTTTTAGGTATTTTTGCCTGTGCTCAGAATGTGTGCTATGAAGTACTCTTGCCTGAACGTCACCTATTACATGTTTCCCTTTAAAGCCACCGCAGTGTTATTGACGAATGAGTTGAATGTTTCGTATAGTTGCATGAGCGATCGGAAAGTGTGTAGCCTGGTACGAATGGACGAGCCCCCGTACTTTCGACACTGAATATACAAGGTGGGAGTGATGGCACAGTGGGTCTTGCGCTGCTGTGCTATAAACTTATTGATGAAATAATTTCCAACCTGCATTGGTCAGTATGGTGAAGTATGGCAAAGCCCCATGACCTACATATGTGGATTGGCAGAGGGCTGTATATGACTCTATGTAAGCCGATGGTGTAACGGTTGGCACACTGAATTTACAATCCAGTTCGATCTCTAGGTGCGGCAGGTGAAATCCTGGTCAAGATTTTTAAATCCCCCCCACCACCACTTCCGTTCACCCAGCAGTATAAATCGGTGCACCACAGTTCACAAGTGGTGGTACAAAGTGGGGGTTCTCCCACCTCTGGCATCTGTCCAGCATGGCAGAGTAGACCAAATACCCTCTCGTGAGAGGTCCATCCACTGGCAGTGGCGTGAGCGAGTGATTGCAGGTCTGTTGACTTCACCTTTATTACAAAAGCTAATAAAGTGAGCTTGCGGTGTACTCCCAACACCATTGGGTGAACACAACAGCGGCAGCAGAGCGCGCCCGTGCATGACAATATTCCACCAGAAGAGCACCAACGGAGAGGCTTTAAATATTTTAATTTATTCAAGGTGTGCACCGAACGGCACCACAGAGAATTACAGCCGGGCGGCGAGCGCGCAAGGGGGGCTTTCCGGTCAGCCTGTGCGGATAAAGCGCGTACAGAACACGCAAACGGGAAACAATAAAGCAAGAGAATAAAGCCAGGGATTTTCAGAGACATGCAGAGAGAGAGAGTTGAGAGAGACGAGAACCAACCACGGTGGACATGGGCGAAACCCGAGTGGACGGAAGTTAATTCGCCAACTGGAAACGCTCAAGAACCCCTATGCCTGGGGGATATGAATCAAAAAGTCAGATTTACATTTTACAAGTGGTACCCATCAACAAGAGCGTACATTTTTTTCACGGACGTTTCTTTCCGCTCGACGTATGGAGTTGAGCCCATTAAAGAGTGGACATTTTTCAGCGCTTAGATTTACTTTCACGCTGGAAAATACAGCACAATATCAGATGTACAATCATCTCCACCACGATTGTTAAATTGCTAGATCTTCATGAAGGGTCTCTTTCTTCAAGATCAATCCGAGTTTGATCAAAGCCACCGCTGCTTTCGGTGCACATCCTCTCAACGCTGTCGTCACGCGTGTTGGTCGGGACACCACGCCAGACGACTACGCACTGCTGGTTCGGTGTTTAAAGCCAAACCGCGTGGACGGCTTTAACCGGGGAAAGACAGAAATCACAATTTTATTTCGGTACAGCACTGAAAACATCCTGGTAATGAAACGATGTGCCAGCATTTAATATTTTTTCCATAACCCCAACCGAACATAGATTACAAAACAAAAACGCATTGGGGCTGTTTTAACGACTTGCAGGCATTAAGAGGCAAGATATCGAGTAATGAATTTTAAATTTGTGCTACCGTTAACATCCAAATATTTAACAGTAGCGTCATGGTGCTCGTGTTAGCAACTTAGCGCATGGTGCTCTGATAATAATAATCCATACATCCCTCGTGGGGCTCCATTGGACTCCTTTCTGCATTCAACCTGGTGACCTGCAACACTCCGCCGCCGAGACTGCCCGTTGCCGTGCCGACGCTGCGCACGTGTGCAAATGTTTTAAATCGTTGGGGCAGACGCCGCGCAGGCGGTGGCACTGGCTGCTCAGAAGTTGATGGCCTTGCCGAAGGTGGCGGCCAGGTTCGCCTCCCGGAACGCCTCCGACACGGTCTGTGGAAAAGCGAGGAAGGGCGCGATCACAAGGGCAGTCAGTGCGACAAACAAACAATCGCTCCTGCGTAGGTGTTTGCATTTTTTTTTTTCCCGCATAGGCTCTATGCAACGTGTTTTCCAGGAATGATGTCCTATTGGACATCTGTGAAAAAGAGCTTCATAGCATGTCGAATTCCTCTCGTCTAAATAAGGATTTGGTTTCTGTTGGGGATGTATCACGTTTCTCTGCACGTGCTGGAAGCTTCTTCGGGAGGAATCCCCAATAAGTACGTGGAGGAGAACGTAACACATCATGCCAAACAACACACGGTACAACCCAACAACACATCGGAGATAAATGTATATATTTTTATGAATCTCAATGTCTCCCTTAAATGAGAAGCGTGGTGATAATTTGTCTGCTGCAATTCCTTAATCTGCGATGGAATGTCCACGTTTCTGGGCCAATTGGCACAGTGGTGAGAACGTATGGGGCTCAATATCAGAAGTTAAAATCCTGGCTCGAGAGTCAACTATCCCTTTCAGCTTTCCGAGGTCAATCAAAGGTACGCGACTTTCTGGTAAGCCAATGACTGGAAAATACAATTTTCTTACCACGAACTCAGGATGTTTAATGCAAAATGACTGCCATCCAATATATGTGTGAGAAGCCAATGACTTTTGACCTGAATGTTGGGACATTTTTATTCGTAACACAAATACACTGTTGGCTGCCAAACAAGTGGGGCACAACCTCACTATAGGTGGCACACATTTTAAGGCATTTAGAGTATTTGGCTGGGGTTATAAATGTCCATGTCGTAATAAGCGACTTCATTGAGCTATCATTTGTGATAGCCAGGTCGCTTCTGACAAAGATATGTAGCTCAGTGGGCCTTACTTGGTAAGATAAAAACAAAAAGTTTTATTTTAGTTTTTAATAACTCCAGAGGGATGCAGGATTCAATCAGCAATGCTAATTTCCCCAATGTTGTTTGCAACATGACTTTTCTCAAATTTAATTTCAACATTAGGGTTATCATCGCAGCAACGCTCTTGCGAACGATAACAATGTCAGGAAGGCAAACTGAGAAGAACACTTTTGTAATTACAAAAAACCAAGTCAAAATAATGGGGGATAAGAAGAAATATTTTCATCTGCAATCTGGGGTTACTGCAGACTTGTTCCGTCTCATTTTCACATCAAAGACTAAAATCTTGTAAATAAACAATAAACTGTCCTTCAGCGGACTTCCACTCACCAAGGTCATTCCCCTCAAAAAGCGAGCTAAGAAAGGCCCTCCTCTTCCCCTTGAGGATTGTTTTTGACTACAGGCCAATTCTTTTATGTATCAGAAAACACATTTCAAGCAGAGAGAACTACACGGTTCCTGCAAAAAAAGCTTTCTAATGGGGTGGAGTGTTGGCGGAGTGGTTGGCGCATTGTTCTAGAAACCTGACAAGGTGAGATCACTTCCAGGCCACGGGCGAACGTGAAGAGCGCTATCTAACCCGGTTATTGGGCCCCCATGGTAAGGCCTTCATACAGCAGTGGATTGACAAAAGGCTGTATATTATTCTTATTATAATCTAAAAATTTCGGAGGAATTTTAGAGGAGGCTCAAAAACAAACTAGAAGTGTCCTCAAGTGTGGAGAAATGCTATGAAGTGACATGCAAGTGTAATAAATGGAAGACGTCTTTCTCTGCAAAGTCCTTTGCATTCATTTAATGAAAAAAAGTTCAAGGTTAGGTCAATGGAAATGTTGTCTATTTTAGCAGTATTTGTTTATGAACCAAGACAAAACAGCTAGCGTTGGTGCTGGCCATCAAAAAGATAAATGTCAGCAAATATCTGATTCATATAAAGTCCTTTTGTGCAGTGTATAGTGACCAGGCTAAACCCATAAACTAGCTTGACATGCAAATCTGCTATATATCTCTTGGGCGGCTGACCGGATTTTGAACTCAAAATCTTGGCAGTGAAGACAAAACCCTGGCCCTGGCATTATCACCATCCTCTGCATTCTGCATTTGGATGTTTGGACAATTCCCTTTTTAAAGGGTGTTTTGTGCGTGGGAGGAAACCAGACAACACAGAGAAACTCAACAAATGCAAGTGGATAATGCTGAAAGGTCTGAATAGATGGGCTCATAAGCCCAATTTCTGTGCCAGCATTACCTGTCCACATCACAGCCCAACTGTGAAAGGTTTGTTATCCACAAGCCTTTCCTTCCAAAACAGTGGATTACAGACATAATCTCGTGAGGATTTGGGAATCCAACGTATTTGGGAGTCCCACAATTTTTGTGATCCGCCAACCCCTTTCCTGCGAGCACTGGATCACCACAGGTTGTGCGCATTCACACCTGCCAACCAGGTAAACACCGCGTTTCCGTATCGCAACGGGCGTTGCGTTCCTCTGCCGGTGATCGCCAGTATCGCCAACCGGTGGCAAGTGGTGCGGCAGCGGCATCGCAGACGCTTCCGCTGGGCACTGATTTATGCAGCCGGATACCTCCACGCAGAGCACTGGGGAGAGCGGCGATTGTGGTGGTGGTGGTGGTGGTGGAGGGGGCGAGGGGCACTCACCGGGTGAGCATGGCAGACGCGCGCCACGTCCTCGCACGACGCGCCGTACTCCATCGCCAGCGCCGCCTCGTTGATCATCTCGCCGGCACCCTGCACGCACGCACAATGGCAGGAATCAGGTACTAAACGATGTATGTATGTTGAACTTCACGTCTGTTGCTACCTACGTGCAGTGCTATGTTCAACTGTGCTTCTAAATTCCATTGCCGCTTCGGTGACTCGTTTTATGCTTGTACGAGGTGCGATATAAAGTTTAAAATGGTGACGATGCTGATGATCCTGATCCATTACGTACCCGTTCAAAATAAAATTAGAAAATATCTATGTGGTTGTCATTTGCAAAAAAAGTTGTTTTAAGTAGATTTATTTGTACTCTACAAAACACAACCCTTAGAGGTAATCAGTCAGAGCAGCCAGAACATTTATTTTAAATTCAAAGCCAAATGTGTGAAGTTGCAGTTGCTCTTGACCTGCTGTTAAAAATGTCAACCTTGAATGTGTTTTTATTACTTGAATGTTATTCAACAGATTTGTGAAAACATTTTTTTTTCCTGATGACAACCGCTTGTGTTGCGATCGAAACGTCGTGGTTTCTGTTTTTATTTATATATTTTTTTATTACTGAAAGAACCAGAATAAGTCTACATTATAGACTGCCAGTACACTCACCGAGGTTAAGAACCAGGCTAGAGTCTACATTATAGACTGGCAGTACACTCGCTTCGAATAAGAACCAGGCTACAGTCTACATTAGTGGTTTTTTATTCACTTTATTATTTTTCTTCTATCTACGTGACTTTACCAAAAGAGTCAACAATTACAACATAGAAAAGCACGAAGGGTCTCGAGCAGTTAAATTTTGCATTAAATTAACACTGTTCATATATTTCGATTTAAAGCTTTCGTGACTGCAGGGATTCATATTCTTGATTCTTTCGGTAAAGTCACGTATTATTTTATTATTTCCCTTCTATGTGACTTTAACGAAAGAACCAAGAATATAATGTTCATATGCTTAAAAAATATCCCCCATGACCAACACAGTATGGGAAGGCCTTCATCCAGCAGTGGATTGAATGTTCAAAGCGATTAAAACGAATGATGCACAGACCCATACAAATTGGACTCTAAGAATCACAGAATTAGCCCTCTCCACTTAACAGGGCAGTACGGGGCTATTGTCTTCCACACAAACTCTACAGAAACATTTGTTTTGACTCAAAAGGGTTTTGTTTCAAGATGCACACAATGTTAAGTCTAGACCAAAGCACGGGAGTGGTGGCGCATGCCTTTAATCCACGCTGTGATTGACTGCGAGTGACTGTGTGTGTGACTGCACGGGTGACAGTGTGGGTGACGGTGACAGTGACAGATTGTGAGTTGACAGCGCGGACGGCCGAGTGACAGCGAGCGATCGTGTGGGTGACCGTGCGAGTGACTGGGCGGGTTATTTGTGCCAGTGGAGGTACTAGAACGACTTGTGTGGGTCACTGCACGGGTGACTGCATGCGGTCTGAGTGACTAAGCGAGTGACTGTGTGGTGCCTACAGATCCCAGGATGTGCGCTCCCAGCATGCGGTCCGTCTCCTTGTGTGCCAGGATCTTGACCAGGCCGTCCGTGTCGGCGTTGGTCTTGGCTCGGCTGTTTGCGGCGAAAGGGAATTTGCCGATCTTGTACGGCACTCCCTGCCCACGGACAGACAGGTAGAAACACACAGGAGCAATGACATCGGACGTTGAACACATACCCATCGTGCATACTATGCCAAACGGGTGACAAACCTTGACCTGCAAGTCCAACTCACTCAGCCCATTGTACAGGAGATTTTTTTTAAAATCAAAATTGTAGACCCGCACACACTGCTCAACTTGCATGGCAATCGACGTCCAGGTAGTATGAACATTAAAGAGTGTTGGTCTTTGTGAATACAGTTGCAAAGTGGATATACACTTTGCCGTAACATACAAACTCAATTTAATTTAAAGTCTACGTGTATAACCTCAAAAACCATGTCGGTAAAGACGTGCAAGTGTGTTTGTCACTTTGTGGTGCCCGTGGCTGTTGTTTCACAAAAGGTTCACAGCAGAGGATGGTGGGCGAGTTAGTTCAAGGCAGCCTGAATGAGAATAGGGACAGTCTGTGCAGGAAGAGATGTATTATTCTTCTTCTTTCATCGAAGCAGAGCAACAACTACAGTTTCACATTGAGGTGGTCAAGCCAGGCAACCGTACATCATACAGCTCCAGAATGTCTTCAAAAAAAGCACGACCACAGAACGTTTGTACAGAATGCGACCGTTCAAGGATGCTACCACTGACCGATGAAAATAATGTTTTTACGCTGACAACATATGCAATGAATTGTGTACCAAAAAATAAGTTGCGATTTATAAAAAGAAACGTCATGCAAATAATAAGCTGTTACATTTATGCCAGTGGAGCGAACAAAACTGTACGGACAAAACATAACAAATCGTGAGAATTCAGCATTGGGGTTGGGAGGGGAGGTCAATTGTTACATAACTATAGCATAAACACAGTTATCCTTCACAAAGGAATGATAACGCTTTAGAGAGAGAAGACTGCAACACATTTTACAAATTTACGGAATTAGCTTGTGCCAACACGGTCCCATAACGATGCTACGGAGAGAGCATGCAGATAGCAGCGGAACAGAACAAAACTATTTTTTTTTTACTTTACCACGTAAGGCCCACTGAGCTATATAGCTCTTGTCAAAAGCGACCTGGTCACAAGTGATAGCTCGACGAAATGTACAGCAACCACACTCGAAACGCGTGATGTTGATTCACAATGTGGGGGGAGCAACCGGAGGACCCGGAGAAAAATCCACGCAACTATGGGGGGGGGGAGAGAGAGAGAGAACATGCAAACTCCAAATATACACCAGGCGTCAGGGTCAGGATCAAGCCCACGACCTCCATGTATACCGGGCAAGGTAGTTAACATCTCCCAGCCACCGCTCCCTACCTCCTCCTTGAGCTGCTCCTCATTCTTGCCGATCCACGCCACCTCGGGGTGTGTGTAGATGACGGAGGGCACGCAGTTGTAGTCGATGTGCACCGCGCCACCAGCCATGCCCTCCACGCAGATGATGCCCTCGTCCTCCGCCTTGTGCGCCAACATTGGCCCGGCCACCGCGTCGCCGATCGCGTAGATGCTGCGGTAGCGAGTCCACAAAAAGGACACGAGGTTTGTAAAATTAGTCGGCTCTCAGTTAATCCGGGGCTATAGTATGTATGTTGAACTTCTTTCCCAATGTACATCGCCAGCCATGCTAATCCGAAGGGGGTGGGCACGGATGAAAAAACGAAATCGTGCAAAATGCAAAACAAATGTACATTAGGCTATAAAACGTATCTAACGTTTCTGCGATGTGCTTATCGAGTTGCACCACGTTTTGTGTGAACAACACGTGGCAACACACAAGACGCGAGGGGGGAGCTTCAGTTTCATCAGGGCCAAAAACTTCGGACATCGTGCCAAACAACGCTCAGCGCAACCCGAAAACACACAGCGGACAACTATACGGCACAAACGCAATACCACTTGGGTCGTATTTATTGTTCACCAATGCCAAATGGGGTGAAGATGTACAATGTCTCTTATCTGATTTTAAGTAATCGGTTTACTAGCTGACATGTTTGTGGTCACGTGGGCATCGAGGAGCAGACAAGATTCAAACCGACGTGCATGTTAAGATGTTTAATTTTTTATTATCCATAATGGTTCATCTTTGTCATTTTTATTGACCCCTGTGCCTTCTGGCCCATTGGGGAATGACCGTTTCCCTCGCCCGTAACGCCTCGCGGTGCTTTTTCCACTTCTCACCGCCCACCGCTGCGTCCTTCGACTGAGACGGTTAATCTGCAACGTGGAACATCCGCCCACGCATAGCCGAGGTTTAACCGTACTTGGTGTTGAAGAAAAATGACAAAGAGAGAGAGAGAGAAGGATGGCGGCTGCTCACTTGGGGATGCTCGTCTGGAAGCGGTTGTTGATGGGCACACGGCCTCGGTTGTCCAGAGCGATGCCAAGCTCCTCGAGGCCCAGGCCAGCCGTGAACGGCCGGCGCCCAACGCACACCAGCAGGACGTCACACGTCAGCGTGTCGGCCGCACCGCCCTTCGCCGGCTCTGTCCTGCGTGCCACCACGAGACGGTGGCGGTGAGGGAGAGGAAGAGGTACGTACGTACGTTCGACTTCTTTCACACTGTGCGTAGACAACCGCGCAAAATGGGGTGTGCGCGGGAAGGACAACAAACTAAAACACAAAAAGCAGACGCAGGTCATGTGCAGCTGACGCAAGCACCTGAGCACACAATGAAGCATTCCTGATTTTAAGAAAAAAACAGTCTTCATAGGGGATGCCCCGAAGAAAAGAATGCCGTAGTTGAACAGTAATATTTTCAATTACATTTTAAAGTGGGTGGAGCAGTGGCAGCAGTGGTTCGTGTACTACAGTATGATGGGAACAGAATTTGATTCTCGACCACGGCTAATATCAGTGGTGAGTGATGTCTGAACCAGTCCTGGACCACCTTTAACCAAGCCACTCTAACGAGTGTGGTGATGTATGGCCAAACAAAACCCCCATGAGCAATACAGCATGGGAGGGCCTTCATCTAGCAGTGTATTTACAAAGGGCTGTACACATTACTATGGTTTATTTTTACATGTGCCTCGACTATTGCCTCAGTAATTCCTTCGAGCATCATCTGTCTCTTTGGTTGCCATCCAATTTAATGGGAGCAACAGGTGACTTGGGTCGCAATGTCCACAAACAAAATGTGCAAGTTAAAGATAACAGCTGGTGTCAAAATCCAAGGGAAGTGTAATCATGCAAGACAAGGACGTGTAGAGACATTTTCTCAATCTACTGCTGGATAGAAGACCACCCCGTGCCAACTCAGTCACGTCGGTTGTTTTTACCATACTTCACCATGCCGGTCAATGTGGGTTCATGAAGGGGGAAGACCGGTTCAGACATCACGCGCTCGTTTCCGGCACGACCGCTCCCCAAATGCAGAAGCACGCGCGGCCCTGCGCTGGAGGGACTCACTGAACGTCGATCTTGCCGTCAGCGCGCCGTGACGCCGCCATCACCTTGGTCGACAGCTTGAACTTCATGCCCTGCTTCTGCAGGATGCGCTGGAAGTTCTTGGAGATCTCCATGTCAATGCCGGCGCCACCCACATGACCCAAGAACTCCACGGCTGTCACCTCCGCGCCCAGGCGCTGCCACACTGAACCCTGAATAAGGAAAGTGAGAAAATCACCAGTGGACGGTGTTCTTAAAATATGGGTTTTTCCTATATATATATTTTTTCTTATTTACAAAAAATCCTTTCAGATTTCCCAGAGCGGTACAAGTTCTTCATTAGATAATAACCCATGGAATGGGATATCAAATAACCACTTCTGAAATACCTTAAAGACTTGTATCCATACACCCCAGAAAATGGACAGTCAAATTCTTATTTTTATCAACTCTGTAGAGAATGGGCTAAGACTGTCAACTCGCTACACTCGGGAGTCCAGTTTACTCCCAGGTGGCTGAAACCCAAATATGAACCCAGCATTCTGGCCTCCCCAGTTCAGTGTCCTGACTACTGAGTCACCCGCACCTCCGATTAGCACGGTTGGATAGGTACAGTGCGAAAGATGTTCAACGTACATACAAACACCCGGTCACCTCCGAAAAAAACCCATCATGTTATCTCAAACGTGTCATCGAACAAAAAAAGCACAACATCAAATTTTGAGGCGCTTTCTTGTGGTGACAATCCATGCAGCGCAAGTGCCTTTAAAGAAAAATCAGCGTCCGTGCCAGAAGTGAGGTAGCGCGTGGTGAAAGAGCGGCGGTGAAGGAAGAGAGAGAAGAGAAGACTAAATTACCAGTTCCACGCCGATGACGCCAGCTCCGATCACCACCAACTTCTCCGGTACCTGCTTGAGCGAGAGGGCGCCCGTGGACGACACCACCGTCTCCTCGTCGACCTGGGAGGAACACAGCTCAGCGACTCAGAGGATCTCGCGCGCATCGCACCAACCCAGCACACGCAATGTCTCTTTCACTTTACACCAGCGTTAGTGTTGAGGCGGTGGCTAATGGAAGTAAAATCCAGTGCTTTGGAGGCAAGGGTTGGTGGATCACACAGGTTGCGAATCTCCAAAAACACCCACTCAACTGCCAAGTGGCTAGGTTGAAAACTCGTTTCTTTACAACTGCTTTTTGTGTTTGGTTTGTTGTCCTTCCCCGACACCTCCGATTCACACTTCTGGGGTACGTACGATGGGAAATAAGTTCAACATAATACAGTAATTGATGCTTGAATCTGTATACACAGAGCTCCTGAAAAACAATGTTTAGACTGATTGAGGCTTTCTAGGGTAAAGGGCATCACCGTAACCACAGCAAACTGCCATTCAAACACTGATTCTCAGCAGTGTTTTGGTGCCAGAGTCCTGATCCAAAACACTGCTTTCAATTGAAATTGTTTGACTGTGTGTATGCATGTGAATGGAAGTGTGCATGCATGTGTGTGTGTGTTTAACAGCAGAGGTCTCACTCCGAATCAGTCGAGCGGCAATATCTTTTCATCGGTTGCGTAACGCTGTGTGGAAGCTACCTGATCTGTCGCCCCGCACTAAGCTTCAGGTCTTCTCGGCCACGGTCATTCCCTCCCTTCTCTACGCTTGCGAAACGTGGACCCCCCTAATGGAGCATCTTCGCCAGTTACAAACATTTAGGCTGGCCTGCCTACGAACCATCCTGGGTTTAACCAGGCTGGATTGTGTGACGAGCTCACAAATCCTTGAAAGATCTGGGCAAGGTCCCATCGGTGAGCTCCTCCGGCAGGCAAGGCTGCGTTGGCTGGGTCATGTAGCCCGCATGCCCAGCCACCGCATGCCGAAACAGCTTTTGTTCGGCCAGATCGAGGGGGCTAAATGGGCGTGGCACGGGCTAGAGAAGAGATGGAGTGATGTGGTACGGGAGGACGTGGAGCTGAGTGGACTTGCCAATGACTGGTACCAGCGGTGTCAAGATCGGCCTCTGTGGAGGAGGCTCGTGAAGGATGCTACTGGGCAGTGGGAGGCAGTCGCCCTCCAACAACAACGGAGGGCGGAGGAGTGACGCTCACAACAACGAGCGGAGCGCCGGGTGGCGAAAGCACAGCAGGTTGGCACAGTAGGGGGCACAGGCGGTGCATCAGCCAGTCACCTCAGTCATCTTAGTCAGTCAACCCGTGGCACTTGGGTCTGCCCCGTGACCTCCTGCCAGCGGGCGTTCGACACTTCACGTGGCCTCAAGGTGCACATGGCCTGGTACAAGCGTCGTGGTGACGTCACCGCCACTTAGTGGCGAATGGCGGTTGTTGTTTTCAACTCCGCCAAAGAATAGTCTGGAAGAAGTGGCTATACAATTCCTCCAGTGACCAATGGTACAAACAGTGTACAATTGAGTGACGTCACAGCACAACGAAAATAAATAAAGCGTTTGGAATTGACACGGCAAACGAGGGCAGAGTGGACTGGAGTGAACGGACGTGGTGTGGCGAGTGTAAACGCTACTCATGGCTCCTGCCTTCGGTGGCTATTGCTCCTTTGCTTTTTAAATCAAACTCAAGACACCAACTGGTTTACGAACAGAAACAAGCGCTGACTGGTACACGTACAAATCGTATTTGTCAGCCACAGCTGGATCATTTCCCACGTCATGTATGCCACGGGGGTTATTTGACCATACTTCAGCGCATTGGTAAAGTCCAGGTTATTGGAAGCTAAGCAAGCCTAAGTCTGGAGAGCGCTTGTATGGGCGATCACCAAGCACAAACGGGTTGTCACAGGCATTGTGGGCTGCTTGGCGGGCAGCAGAGGGCAAAATACACAATTGTACTGTAGTCCTCGATGCTCCCCGCCTTCACCAAACCATGAGGAGCACGTACCTCGATGCCTTGGAAGGGCGTGACCTCGGAGCCCGTGGCGATGAGGATGTTCTTGGTGTTGATGACCTGCTGGCTGCCGTCAGCGCAAGCGGCCGTCACCTGGTTCTTCCCCGTTATCATGCCGTGCCCTTTAACGTGCGTCACCTTTGCGTCCCCGTAGGGAGAGAGAGATGGGGGTGAACCGCAGTGCGCGGTAGAGGGTCAGCAACAGGCAGCCACATGCTCATAGTGAGCCACTTGGGACACACATGGTCTTTCAAGAGAGGCAGATAGGCATGTAAAGATGGATAAATTCATCCGTTACATTTTTTTTTTTCAGCCAATGTTACACGCATCGAGTTAGGTGCAAGAGTCAATTTGCGAAAATGTGTCCAAATTATGCGCAGAGGTTACCGTTTGGCTAACTGGACAAATTAAACGGACAATATACCAGATTAAAATGTTTGCATTTGGTAAACATACTTTGGGAGAAATGTAATTATTATTTCGCGACATTTTTATGTTTAGCCATATTGAACAGTCACCATCTCCCTAATAAAGGACATTGCAGCAACTTCTCGAAAAAAAACGACTGACATTTTGAGTTCGGCTGAACTATGCAACATCTGCCAATAATTAGATTTCAGTCGCCATAGTGCAATATCTGCTACAGAGACAAGACAAATGAGCCGACCACTGAATCAAGATCATGAATGACGGCAATTCATCGAATCGTACAGGAAAGGTGAATCATGTTCTGCCTACGAAAGTTGTAGTGCACAATAGCAAGCACACCTCGATTAAACGCTTTGAATCTCAAACTTGTGATTCTTATATTACGTGGAGCAAGCGGGCAGAATCTGCATGAGCCATTTTGGCTGCTACTTTTTTTTTCGTCCACCAATTTTACAGATCATTGATGTTGACCCCTTTATAGCTATTGCCTCATACTGATTTAGTGTCCATACAATTTCATTCCATCACAGGGACATTCGGTACAGCTCAGGATTCAGGGCCAACTGTAACCACGATGCAATGACATAGATTTGCAAGAAATTCGATGGGCTTACAACCATAAAAATGACAAGGGCTGCTCACATGCCACGTGTCATCAGGGGATGGAGGCTGCATTCTAACCATGGCGTAAACCTTAGTCCACAGACATGCGCTGACTACTGAGCTACCACTAGTCGTTAAGATACAGAAACCATTAATAAAAATGTACGGTCAAAATCAGTGCCATTAACAGGCACACACATTAATTACCAACAATTACTTAAGATGAAACGCGACAACTCTTTCTGGCTGGACGGTCAAAGAAAGTGTGGTGGCATCCTCATATTTACCAGAATCAATATTCCATGCTCCATAATACACTTGCTGTCTGTACAAGATACCTTGGAAGCCCTCTTCCTAAAAGTCAACATTCCCAGTGACAAATCACTCGTGCTTATGTGCTGTTACGATCCTCCAAAGTGATGGATACAACTGCATTAGCTTTCGTCCTTACCCATATATCACGAGTTCAACTTTAATGTCCAATTTTGAGGGACTGTGTAATGTCTTGGTGTGGTCTGAGACAGTTTTTTTTGTTGTTTGGCTGCCTTGCCCAAGTTGATAATTGGTGTACTTAAGCAATATAGAACTACTTTATCTATTTTACGTATGTATTCGAGTGATTTGCTTACCTTTTCTACACTTTGCACTCCTCTATCGTTTATGGTATTTTTTGTATTATTGTAACACTCTGACCCGCCCCTACGGGACGTCTGTGAAAAAGAGCTTCATAGCTCATCGGATTTCTCCAGGATAAATAAAGATTGTGACTCTGCTTCAGAGGGCAAGAATGATAATGATTCACTATTTGTGCCGGTTGCACCGTGTTGATGCACCACATTGCCATTCGGAAACTTGTGCTGCACTGTTGCTGCTGGCTTTGCTTTGTTCACGTTTTGTGAAGTAACCAGGCTTATAATGTGTAACCGGGTCCCCATCGAAAATGTGCATTCATTGCACAAAGTGTTTTACCTGTGCACAAATAAACCAAACTGACATGGCCATTGCAGTTGAGAGAATTTCACACGTTAATTTAAAACGTGCTTTATCAGGTTTTCTCCTTCATGTGGCGCGCCTTGTCAAACATTACCAAGTACTCGGTTTTGACAAATGGAAGTTGATCAACTTATGTAACAGCATTATATAAAATTTGGATTTATGTCAGTCTTAGCAGCTCCCACAGCAATTACTATCACTTTTTTTTTCTCTGGAGACCACAAGGCTGCTCCACCCTCCACCAGCACCGAACCTTGTGAGAAAAAATGTTTGGGATTCAGTGTATATAAATTTATTTATTTTAAACGTTAAAAAAAATTATGTCTAAGTAATTATAGTTATATGCTTCTACTTTGCAAAAATTTCATGAATATGAACTGGTTCCCACCTAGCTTAAGGCAATTATAATTATTATTAGCCATTCGCTTCGATACGGAAAATATATTTTGAACCTGGTGGCAAGCTGATCTTCATATTCTTGGTTCTTTCGGTAAAGTCACGTAGAAGGGAAACAATAAAATACCGAAAGAACCAAGAATATGAATCCCTGCAGTCACGAAAGCTTTAAATCAAAATTGAAGCTGATCTTCAGTTTAAAGTGTTAAGCAATGCCAATGAGGACAGACTTATTTGGCCTATAGCAGAGGACTCTATCTCAGGATTTCCATAAACGATTCTCGCCTCCAACTACAGCAATTGGCCAGCCATAAAGACCTTGTTTTGCTTGAAGAGGTGGGCGATGCCTCCTGTGAGAGCTTTGACTGCACCGCTCTTCTGTTCCATCATCTTCTCCAGGTTCAGCTTCAGTCCCTGAACTGCAGACACAAATCAGTGACGCTCACCGCCAACGCCCCAAGGAAGAGTGTATCTTTACACACACAACGCATTTCAAACAATTACCTGTGCGTTTACAATACAATGAAGAGACACGTTGACATCTGGCGAGCAAAAGACGGAAATTCAACTAACAGTAAGTGCAGGTAAAGGTGTGTTGTACGAATGGCAGTTGTTGTTTTATTCTTGGTGAGACTCACTTTCAATGCCTCTGCTGGCAAAGTCCTTGCCATGAGCCAAGTGGTAGAAATACGAGTTATTCAGCAGTGCCTGGAATTACACAAATAGAGTAAAACCTTTGGAATGAACACATAGCTTTTTTGTCAAATAGATTTTAGCTTTGTTACATTTAATGTATTAAGATATTCTGATCTAATCCAAATGACTTGATGTAACCCAGGTTGGGCCTTACAAAAGAGGTAATGTAATGTACATCTGAACATACCTAGATTTAATCTGCTGGTTATATAACGGATACTATTATATGGACCTGCTGCATAACCAATCATATGCTAATACAGCATTAGTTCCTCTCTGACCAACAATGCACAACAATGAATAGATGTCCCGATTGTGCATTACTGAATACAGCTAAATATCAATAATCATGGACAAAGTATACTCAAGTTATCAATATTTTAAGCTAAATTGTCCTTTGAGTTGGAATTAATGAGCTCGTACGAACAAGATGGCAGAGACAGAACAAATTAGACATTAGGAACAAGATCATCAGAGTTGGTGAGATAGAGACGTAACATCAGACAGTACACACAAGCTACAGAGTACAGATGATACGGAACAAACCAAACAGTACACATGAGACAAAGGAAAAACAAGACAATGGTACAAATGAAACAGCCCAAATGAGATATGATATTAGACAGAGACTACATATAAGATTGACAGTACAGAATAAACCAACAAGACGGTACAACAAGACACAATATTCTTGAATTAAACCGTGGAATTTTAGCGACTTGGTTGCAGTGAATTTTCACATGCCAAGTGTCCAGTGTGAGCACTGTGTAGCAACGCCCTCTAGAGGACACACACCTCGCTTACAAGGACCACCAATTTGCACATCCCTGCAAAGCACACAAACAAAACACGACCACCTTCTAAATCAGCGCCACTCACTCCAGTCCTCATGAGCCACACTGGGAGAGCTTCATGTGATTACCAGCCGTCCGGGTGCTGCATGCACTGTGCTGTGGCTTAATTTGCATATGAACATCAAAGATTTTGTAATCACGAAAAGGCGGATTGTAGGTGATGGGGGGGGGGGTCAGTGAATTAATAAAAACGCAAAATGTTTCAAACCTTGGAAGGTATGCATCCCACATTGAGGCAGGTTCCACCCAACGTTTCATTCTTTTCAACGCAGATGACCTGGAAACGCCACACACACACACAGACACGTGAGTACTCGCACAATGCAAACTATTTTCATCTTGACAATGCCAGGCAACAAAAAAATTGAATGTATTTCTCATCGTTGGAAATTTTAGTACATTCAACATGACATTGAACACGTTTATATGACACGATGATTGATGTGTGTTAATGGCATAATATAAACGTTACTGAATTACATGATGACAAAGTTAACACTTAAAGGGATAAAACAAATCGTATCAACTTTACCAACATCAAATTTTATCACTACCTTGAAGCCAAGCTGTGCAGCCTTGATAGCAGCCACATACCCTCCAGGCCCAGATCCAATGACAGTCACATCTGCATCCACTGAACATAAAGTACGAGTGTTTAAAGTTGATGTTGCATTTGCAATGTTCCTGTAATATGCCACTGCAAAAAATAATAATGCTGACAAAAATCCTGAAAGGACCCAAGAGGTCGTATCACACCAGTCAGCCCTGAGCTCCGGCTCCCCAATCCAATCACAAATCAAATAGAGGATGGCCTTCCCCGTCTTCCGCATCCTCCACGGACACGCCCCTTGCTGCTACCTCTCTCCCCCCTTTCATCTCACTCTGTTAACCTTCGAGTGCCCACTGCTCCAAGGCCGACTGTCAAACACCCAGTCGGCGTCCGCTCACTGTCAGGTCGTGCCTTCTCCATTGCTGGCCCTGTTGTCTGGAAATCCCTTCCTCTGGCTGTCTGCATGTCTGAACTTCATCCCCCTGGCCAAGTCCAGGTGGCTTAAGACATTTTATCTCTCTGCCCACGACTGACCATTTCCATGTATCCAAAACGCTTAATACAGGTCTATTACCTCTACACTATCATACCTCTCAACTCCCCCTTTTCATCTCTCCTGTTCTCCATGATGCTGCACTGCCCTCTGCTGCTCACCACAAGGCCTCTAGGTTAATTTTGAGGACATGCAAGTGACACCGGGTTACATGGCAAATGCATGTACTGACAGATAACTTTTAATCTTTCCCTGTCTGAAAAATACTTTTTTTTTCCGCACGAGTATTAGCAAATATCCACATATAATGGAAATGTGCGTTCACAAGAACCAGTTGCTTCAACCCGTTACCGCATGTACCTATAGTTTACTTAAAGTGACATTCTATGCAACAGGTTCTGATAACAGCACTGTAATTTACCTTGAGCTCTAAATCCAAGTAAATTTTAAGTATGCTTATTCAGCGATACACTGTAAACACATATATAATTATTTATGAAGCATCACATAAAGGTTTTAAAACAGCAAGGCAGCCTGCACTATGCATGCACAATGGAATGCATTCCAACCAAAACTGGTTCCAGGAGGGCTTCATATTTAAGTTAAAACTGGTTTGAAGTGCTAACCTGCAAAACGGGTTTAGTTGACAGCACAGTCAGCTACAGTATATTTGTATAACATGCAGCTTTTGTGTAGATATATCTGCATGATCAGAAAACTAATGCTTAACGTTCCATTTGAATGCTTTTGAAATAAAACATTTAGGAAACGAGTTTCAAAGTACGAATTGCCCTATGACTTAACGATTTGACTTGTTGACCTGAGTGCAGCTTAACAGCTCGACCAATTTCAATAGCCCAATTTGGTATGCAGCCTCATTTCAAAATCACAACTAAAAAAGCGTGAGCCATTGGGGAGGAGTGTGTGCAACAGCAGAGGGAGCTATTGAATGTTAACGGGCTTCCCAATATATTGCATACATTGGTGAGCGGTGCGGGTCAAGTGACTTTATAACTGGTGAGTAATAGCAGGTGAATGTCTAGCGAGGGTTAGGTGTGATGTGTCACGTGATCACATGTATCATGTGTGATGTGTCATGTGATCACATGTATCATGTGTGATGTGTCATGTGACCACATGTATCATGTGTGATGTGTCATGTCACTCCATCCACAGGACGGGCTAGCCTCTAGTATGACAATATACATAGGTAAAAAACAAGCTTTTTAATGCATGCACTGCACTCAAAAGTAGAACATTTATTCTTGCTTGTTTATTACCGAATAGTTGTTGTGTACTTGTTGTGTGTACGTGTGTGCACTACTAGTGCGCACACTAGTCGTGAGTGCACTAGTTGTGAGCGCACTAGTTGTGGGCACTAGTTGTGTATTTGTTGCTCTCGCGCTAAGGATGAAGAGGACAGCACAGCGGCCGCTCCGGCACCATGACGAGCGGCGATAGAAGCGCGCCTCTCATTGGTCATAGGCTAGCCAGCAACAGCCGCTGTGATTGGAACAGACGGTTTGCCGCCGTAGGTGGGCGAGACATTTCGCGATTTCAAAAAGAGGGGGGTGGAATGTACGATTATTAATTAGCAACATTTAAAAACACGATTATTAATTAGTATAATTTAGTTAAAAACACGAATAGGACTAAGATGGGCGCGACCCTGACCGTTTCAAAAAAAAAATATTGAATTGTCACACGGGGCTAGTCTGTGTTGAAACTTTCAGCTAGTTAGCCTTCGTAGATCCGAAGATATTAAGCGTCAAAGATTCCAAAGAATATAAACAGACAACACGGCAAGTTCAATGAAAGTGTGTAAAAAAAGTGTGTAATAATAAGCACTTACATGGAGCTTTATCCGAGTAGGTCCGTAGCACAACGGCATTAACTGCATGAGCATTGCCGGGTACCCTAAACAGATGGCTACCCTGTAAAACACACGAACAATAATAATAATACTATTTGGATCATACACATAGCATCCCATACAGAATAAAGCGTCTGAATAAAAAGGAAATTTATTGAACATTTTGTTGGCATTGTCTGTTGATGTATTTAAGTTTAACACGTAGGCTCTCGCAACCAATATCATCCATAATGCAGGGTTTTTTAAATTAGATTGTGTAAATTAAAATGTGTCGTTAAACCCGCCACCACCCCACACAGACAATTAGTAAGGTTTGTCACGGAAACAGAACATGCCAATTCGTTACTAGTACAGCACACCGGTGTTTTGTAGAGCAAATCCACAACATTTACAATCTGAGTATGACGTTTCGCCAGTAATTACAACTAGCATCAAAGGCGTCATAATTACAACTAGCATAATCTATTCAAGTGTTAAATACACACTGCAATGTGTTCGCAGTTAAATGCACACAAATCTACAGCGTCCGCATGCGTTTCATTCTGTATGTCATTAATGACGTTTACAGAATGCAAACGGTGTCATGGTATTCTAATCAACCACAAGGTCCAACGGGCTGGTGAAGTGGCTGAACAGGCAGTCTGCAAGCTACACGTTTGAGTGTTAACAAAGACAGAAAGCGAGCTACATTAAGTCAACTGGCTGGTCGCTTGTGGTGGGGGTAGAGAGTGAATATAAAAATTATAAGAGCCTCTCACAAATAGCGTGCAAGAGTAGAGATTCAATGCATTTGAGACTTTCACAACACATCACCATTCTCGAAGCACGTGTCCACTTTTTTTTCATGTAAACGTTATCAAGGAGACTCACTGAGCCTCAAGACAGATTTCAACAGAGAACCCCTGCTTAAAATGCGTTGCAAATTCCTGTTTTGTATTGTACACTATTTAGTTTATTCGTGCTTATTTTTGTTCCCCGCATTGCATGTATCTGTGGTGCGTAGAGACACATTTTATTTCTGTTTGACACTATTCAAAGTGTAGTCCAGGTAATGCGCGTAATCTACTGGTCACGGCGCTCAACTCAAAATTTAAAGGCTGTGAACTTGATTCACTTTGACCCATCATCCGTCCGGGGTCGATAACGTGAGTACCACTTTTCCGACTCTTCCCAAAGAACAGTCTTGCCACCCAACATTGCAATGTGCAATTTACACCGCTGCCTCAAGGCTGTAAAACGACTTTAGCGCCGCCTCACGGTCGTTGCAGCTCAAAACAACGTGCGACTTTGAAGCTATTATAATTTAGCCAGGGAGGGGTGACGGCGGACGCCTGCAATGCAGCACTTTGGAGGCAAAGGTGGATGATGTATCAGAAATGGATCGGAGAATTTTGCAAAACTCCCAAAACCACTAGACTACGAGGTGGCCTGATGGCAATACTGTATAGCAAGTGAGCTGGGGAACAACTCCTGATCCACCACTGGTGAACGATCAGAGAGACCCAACAACTCGCTTGACTCAAAAACACACACGTCTAACCCAAAGCTCTCGAGCATTAACATGGACAGAGCTAAATGGAAGGCCACAATCGTCGGCGTCTTTGAGAAAGGGCGTGGTACATCGCACATTGGAATCTAAGGATGAAATTCGCCTTAGAAATATTAATGAATATTCGAGATGCGCACAACCTAATGACCAAGATCGTGTCCGACCTTGTCAGTGCTTGGTATTTGGATGGGCAGGGACTGCCCGGGGCTGCGCGGTGGACAGATTACATCACTGGATTCGGGAATCTGTTCTGAGCTCAAACGCAATCCCAGCCTGTGTAGGGGGGTTTTATTTCGATTCTCCAATTTCCTTCCGCACGATGCCGAACACTCATCAAATGTAAATGACCAAGCACATTAACGTAGCAGGGACCCTCCTGCAAAATATATTTTGCACTCGATGGCGCTTTACATGGTAAATAAAGTGCTATTCTAAGTGAATTGACAAATGCCAACAGTCCCATTAGTGACACACTGGTGGACACACCACATTAACATCAACATAATTATCCATACAGGTTTTTTTGGGTTAGATCACGTAAAAATATAAATGTTTCGCTAAACCCGCCACCACCCGACACAGCCAATTAGTAAGGTTTGTCACGTAAACAGAACATGCCAATTCGTTACGAATACAGCACACAGGCGTGCTGGAGAGCCAAGCCACAACATTTACAATCCGAGTATGACGTTTCGCCAGTAATCAAAACTGGCTTCATCAGGCTCTCTCGTCACTGGTCACCAACTGGGCGATGGCATTTACCAACTCTCGTCACTGGTCATCAACTTAGCGATGGCACTTACCAACTCTCATCACTGGTCATCAACTGGGCGATGGCATTCATCAACTCTCATCACTGGTCATCAACTTAGCGATGCATTCACCAACTCTCGTCACTGGTCAACTTAGCGATGGCATTTACCAACTCTCATCACTGGTCATCAACTTAGCGATGGCATTAACCAACTCTCATCACTGGTCAACTTAGCGATGGCATTTACCAACTCTCATCACTGGTCAACTTAGCGATGCATTCACCAACTCTCATCACTGGTCAACTTAGCGATGCATTAACCAATCTCATCACTGGTCATCTTAGCGATGCATTCACCAACTCTCATCACTGGTCATCAACTTAGCGATGCATTAACCAACTCTCATCACTGGTCAACTTAGCGATGCATTCACCAACTCTCGTCACTGGTCATCAACTTAGCGATGGTATTCACCAACTCTCGTCACTGGTCAACTTAGCGATGACATTTACCAACTCTCATCACTGGTCATCAACTGGGCGATGACATTTACCAACTCTCATCACTGGTCATCAACTGGGCGATGACATTTACCAACTCTCATCACTGGTCATCAACGTAGCGATGGCATTCACCAACTCTCATCACTGGTCAACTTAGCGATGCATTCACCAACTCTCATCACTGGTCAACTTAGCGATGCATTCACCAACTCTCATCACTGGTCAACTTAGCGATGGCATTCACCAACTCTCATCACTGGTCAACTTAGCGATGCATTCACCAACTCTCATCACTGGTCAACGTAGCGATGGCATTCACCAACTCTCGTCATTGGTCATCAATGGCGCCCTACAGAGCCAAAGGAGGCCTCGCCTAGGCGCTCTAGGGCACAGCCTTGAGCGGCTTCAGGCGGCGGTCGCTCAGGCACACGGGGCCCGGGGTAGTGCAGGGCCCGAGCGGGTGGCGAGGTATCGCAGCTCCCACCCCCCCACACCCTCCAACACTCACGCGTGACACGCACCTGTGCGAGGCGAGGGGCGAGCTGGCGACACAAACCCTGCATGATGTCCGACCTTCCCGCTCGCTCAACCCCGGCGTGACCCAGGAAGTAGAAACCCTAGGCAGTTCCGGGGGTCACGCTGCACGACACGGGGGTGTGGTTGTGGTGGCTCTTCCGGTATCGGTGGGTCTTCTACCGGTATGACGTGAACACGCGGTAGACGTCTTCTGGAAGGAGGGGTATGACGTGAACACGCGGTAGACGTCTTCTGGAAGGAGTGGTATGACGTGAACACGCGGTAGACGTCTTCTGGAAGGAATGGTATGACGTGAACACGCGGTAGACGTCTTCTGGAAGGAGGGGTATGACGTGAACACGCGGTAGACGTCTTCTGGAAGGAGGTGTATGACGTGAACACACGGTAGACGTCTTCTGGAAGGAGGGGTATGACGTCAACACGCGGTAGACGTCTTTTGGAAGTAGGGGTATGACGTCAACATGCGGGTAGACGTCTTCTGGAAGGAGAGGTATGACGTGAACACAAGGTAGACGTCTTCTGGAAGGAGGGGTATGACGTGAACACGCGGTAGACGTCTTCTGGAAGGAGAGGTATGACGTGAACACGCGGTAGACGTCTTCTGGAAGGAGTGGTATGACGTGAACACGTGGTAGACGTCTTCTGGAAGGAGTGGTATGACGTAAACACGCAGTAGACGTCTTCTGGAAGGAGTGGAATAACGTAAACACGTGGTAGACGTCTTCTGGAAGGAGTGGTATGACGTTAACACCTGATGACGACCGTTTGTGTTATGGTCGGAACGTCGTGAGAATTTTTATTGTTTTATATATTTTATTATTTTACTGTTTCCCTTCAACGTGACTTTACCGAAAGAGCTAAGAATATGAATTACTGCAGTCACGAAAGCTTCAAATCAAAATTTAAATCAATTTGAGAGGGGGGGGGGGTGTTCAGTATTGGGGAGATAAGATGGGCGAGACGGCTTCTGGAAGATTTCTCTTTGGTTAAATTTCGTTTTAAAGCTTTCGTGACTGCAGGGATTCATATTCTTGCTTCTTTCGGTAAAGTCACCACGTAATAAAATGAAGAAAAAATGCAATTCTCACGACGTTTCGATTGCAAAACATAAAGCAATCATCATCAGGTGTGAAAACTGCAATCGAAACGTCGTGAGAATTTTATTGTTTTATTTTTAGTATCGTATTATTTCCCTTCTACGTGACTTTACCGAAAGAACCAAACGGTCATTCCTGCAGTCACGAAAGCTCCAAATCAAAGTTTCTGGAAGATTGTCGTCTGCAAGATTTGTACCAGTAGCGGCGGGTCAGAACGTTACAACAATACAACAACAACAACAACAAAAACCACAACCACGATCGGAGTGCAAAGTATGGGGACAAGTTAAAATAAATTACTCAAAAACTATTATTTATTCCATTGGGGTGTTATTGTGTAGTCATTGGGTGACCGGGCTGAGACCATCAACTCACTACACTATAAACCAGGGGGTGGGCACATTTTTTGACTCGCGGGCCACAATGGGTTTCTAAAATTTGACAAGAGGAGCCGGTGCCAGGAACAGATGGATGGAGTGTTTGTGTCAACTAATATAAATGACGTGTTAAAAATCATTACATGAAAGGATTTGGCCTTTAACAGGTAGCAAAGCATTTATTTGCAAGGCAATTTAATAAATTGCACGAACATGAACAATACAAGAACATGTCGTAACGTGACTGATCAAACATCATGAAAACATCTGAGGCCTGCGCCCAAACCATTGACCTCACTTGAACTTCTTTATGATCTACATTAACAGGTTGGAGCGGCCACGCAGGCTGTGTGTCGGAGATTTGTCTCCAACCTCGCTGCAGCAACACATCATCACTGTCGGTTTCAGTGGGAACAGTGTTGTTGGTCTCCCATTGTTGCCAGTGCATCCGAGTCTGGAGTTATTTTGGTTGTGGCAATTCTCAGGATAGATCCGAGGTGCTGATCCGTTAACTTTGATCTGTGACGGGCTTTGTTGGCGTTCATGACGTTGAATGTCTGCTCACACACATAAGTCGAGCCAAACAAAGTCAGCATCTTCTGTGCAGTCCTCCGGAGGTTTGGAAACGTGGCTCTGTTAAGTGAAGCATAAAAGACATTCAGTTTAACGGAGTTGAACTTCTCCTTTAGGACGGAGTCCAGACTGAAGATCTATCAGTTCCAACTGCAGCTCCTGTGGTGCTGTTTCAGAGTCTTGTGACAGGGGACAGGACACCAGCTGAAGTGACTGTTCAATGTTTTCGAAATCAGAGAACCTACGGCAGAATTCTCCGTGCAGGTCCTCAAGTGATTTGCTTTATTATTTTTTTTGCGTTTCGCGGTGCCTCTTGCTGCATGGCAAGTGTGGGGGAAATGAGCGAAAGGTTTGTTCGCAATTTGTCTGGTGAACAAAGTGAGCTTGGATTTGAAGGCTTTCACATGTTTGTACATGTCGTGAACAAACTGATCTTTCCCCTGCAGTTTCACATTCAGCTCTTTCATGTGTGAAAATATGTCCACAGAAAAACACAAAGTTACTAAGCCAGTTCTTGTCGCTTAGCTCAAGGAATTCGTCAGATTTCCCCATCAACTCCAAAAATGCGATGATGTCCTCCTTCAGCTCCCAAACTCGTTGTAACACTTTCCCCAAACTTAACCAGCAGACACGAGAGTGGTACAGCAAGTCCTGATGATCCGCATCAGTTTCCTCCAGGAACGTAATAAACTGACGGTGATGAAGTCCCCTTGCTCGTATAAAGTTAACAAGTTTTACGGCTGGATTCACGACATGATTAAGCTGCAATACAGACTTACACAGGGATTCCTGATGGATGATGCAGTGAAGGAAAATAAGATCCTGGTCAGGGTTTTCCTCTTTCACTTTATTCTGGATTCTTTTCAGCAGCCCAACATTTTTTCCAGTTAAATTTGGCGATCCATCCGTTCGTTTTGACATTGACAAGTTTACTCCAAGGTAGCTTCATTCTTTCGATGACAGCAGACACCTGGTTATACAAGCCCTCTCCCCGCGTTGTTCCTTTCAGGGACTCCATGGTCAAAAACTCCTCTGTTATCGCAAAACTGTCGTCAATGCCTCGGATAGATATGAGGCGCTGAGCAGTGTCTTTTACGCCCGTACTTTCATCCAGTGCTAGTGAATGTAACTCAAAGGAATCAGACTTTTTGTTTAATTGGCTGGCTATATTTTCATCAATCAGTTCCACACGGCGAGTCACAGTCCTGCGTGATAAACTGACTTTTTCAAATTTGCTTTTGATCTCCGGACACAGGATGTCTGCTGTCTGTACCATGCATTATTTTACAAACTCGCCTTCGGAGAAAGGCTTGCTCGCCTTTGCTATTTCGAATGCCACCAAAAAACTTGCCTTGGTAGTTGACTCTTGAATCGCAGTTTGTCGGTGAAAAAAATGTTGCTGAGTCTGTAAATTAGCCGCCAACCTCTGAGCCGTAGCCGTCTGTTCTTGCGTTGACTGCTTGCTAGCGTAGTTAGCATGCTTCGTAGCAAAGTGACGGCTGATGTTGTACTCCTTGAAAACTGCAACAGTTTCTCGGCATATCAGGCATACAGTCTTCGATTGGACTTCAGTGAAAAAGTATTTTGTCCACTCCGTGTTAAACACTCGGCACTCATTGTCCACTTTTCGTTTCCTTGATCCGCTCATTTTACAGAAGGGCTCACAGGGCAAAGCGAAAACGTGAAGGGAGCGCCGTATCTAACTCAGCAATGTAAACAAACCCTGAAAATGGTGCTGACGGCCCACAATGCATTGGGAGATCATGTGCCCTTTCGAGCCCTATACACCACACTCCCGGTCAAAGTGCGCCATCTAATGGGGAAATGGGGGCATTACAGGATAAAGGTAAAATTTAATTTAATAATAATATTTGGACAAGTTTGGCGGACCGGATTAAAAAGCCCAACGGGCCGTATACGGTCCGGGGGGGCGTACTTTGCCCATGTCTGCTATAAACAATTCAAACTTAATTATAAACTACTTTTTTATCTTACCAGTTCAGGCCCACTGAGCTATAAGCTAATTTTTTAGAAGCTATCCTGGCCATAAATAATCTCAGTAGATGCCTTCTGGAAGTTGCGCAGGTTCAGTAGCTCACCCATCTTCCAGAGGACAGCTACCGAAATCAGCTACTCAACCCGCACCCTTCCAGGTTCAGTAGATGACATCGGTAGATGTCTTCAGGAAGATGAGTGTGCGTTCAGCATTAGACTCCGGTAGACATTGCGTCAATCAAAATCTTTATTTCGACTGCAAGAGGAATCCGATGAGCTGTGAAGCTCTTTACTCACATGTCCAGTATGAGCGGGTGAGCAAGTCACAACAAAAAACAATAGAGTACAAAAAAAAACGATAGTGCTGACATCCATAAAATCTCTTGCACGACAAATCTATTTCACCCGAACACGCGTGCACAAATGCATACACAAAAAAAAATTATAATAGGAGTCATTATTTCGCTTGTTTAAGCTGGCAAGGCTCACCAAGTCTCACAGCTCTTTTTCACGACGGTCCCTGTCACATTTTGTCAGTAGGGGGCGATGATTGCTATATACGGTACACAGTACGTACTGGTAACCAATGGAGTCATTTGCAGGTTGAAATGTTTTTCTTTTTGGCAAATTTGGGCCATGACACCAGCAGACGGCGCGTATATTTATGATTGATATACCCGCAGTATTAATTATGGCGGCCGTTGGATTTGAGCCGTGTGCCTCTGCAATGGTTGGTAATGTCATAAGCCATGGGCTATCCACTGCTGATTGAAGATCTAACCACAACATCACCATCGTTCACGGCCAAGTGATGCCACTATCCCTCTCACTGCTGATTGAAGATCTTCTCACACTATCACAATCCCTCACGGCCAAGTGATGCCACTATCCCTCTCACTGCTGATTAAAGATCTTCTCACACTATCACAATCCCTCACAGCCCTGTGATCCCAATATCGCTCTCACTGCTGCACGTGAGCTCATCTCATCTCCACGGTGGTCATCCTCTCAAGCAACATTATCTCGTTCTGATGTACCGACAAATACAAGTTTCAATGAAAAATTTAAATATTACTGAGGGAGTAAGAGATTGCGCTGATTGAAGCCAGCGAACTGAGTTGGTTTCTTGGCTGAAGTTCACATCAGTGGCAAATGATATCTGAACCGATGCTTAGCACCGACCTTCCTCAACCTGCAATGGGCAGAATAGTGAAGTATTGTCAAACAACCCCCATGATTGGCAGTGTGGGAAAGCCTTTATCAGGAGTAAATTCACAGATCTATTTTTAATTACGTAAAGACATAATTTTACGCGTAAAAATAAGTTGGTAACAGAAGGGGGTTAAACCTCTGCTGAGATGTACCATATACAGTTTTATGAATTGGAAAAAAATGTAATGACTTCATATCAAACGAACACTATAGCCACGAGAACGCACAAAAAGCAAATGTATTCACTGACACTGAATAGAATTAATAACCTTCATATAAATTTTGATTTAAAGCTTTCGTGACTGCAGGGATTCATATTCTTGGTTATTTCGGTATAGTCACGTAGAAGGGAAACAATAAAATAATAAAAATAAAAAACAATAAAATTCTCATGACGTTTTGACTGCAACACAAGCAATCATCATCAGGTGTGAAAACCACAGCAAGAAAATTTGAAAAAGTGGCGTTTTTTTAACGTTAGCAACACGGATAGCGATTTGGCAGTTATTCAGATGGAAGAATCCATCTATGTTCGGAAAAGAGGAGGGGGGAGACGAAAATAATGGATGCGGTCTGAAAGCCACCGTAAGCGTGAACAATCAATTAAGACCCGAAATGGTTTATCAAATCCTTCCAATGATTGCTAAGCCAGAATCCATCTTCTCGGTTGAAATTGTCTCTGTGTTTGTATATGTAGATAGCCTCATGAACGAATCTCTCATGGTAGCCAGATGGCTTGTCTTGGAGAAGTCAATGTCATGTGAGCCTACTGAATTATAACAGTGATCTGCCACGGCCGAGGTGTTGGTCCTACCGTGTTTTAGGCCTGCTTTGTGTTCACGAATGCGGTCCGAGACATGTCGTTTGGTTTCTCCAATGTAACTACTACCACAGAGGCCAATTTAGTTATGCATGGCAGTCTTCCACCCAAGCACGATCCAGGCACTAACCTGCTTGGCATTCAAGATCTAACGAGATTACGGGCATCCTAGGCGATTTGGTCATAGACTTTAATAAGATCTATCACCATTATCATCAGCAGCCATGGTTAGTCCACTGCTGAATGAATGCATCCCCAAGCCAGCACCACCTCTCATTATCCTGTTATATAATCATCCACAAAGCAACTGCGCACGAAATGGTTTCATCACTCCATCCCCTCGGTAAATATCCTCTCAGAGGGTTTCCATCCTTTGCATCAGATTTATAGGATATACATTTCTTTGGAATTTAACATCACTAAGTTTGTTTGAGAATCTGTTTGAAGGACCCACACTCCGAAGCACCCATTTATCCTTCATATATATGAACAAAAACACGCAGGTTTATTTTCTGAAATAGACAAAAATATTAAAGAAACATAGCAAATTGCAGAGGCTGATAAAGAGGAAATGATGTGTGGTTTAATTTCCCAAAATTATATATTCCGTCCATGGAAACTGCAAAACAGTGGGGCATAATGGAAATATCATAAAATAAAAGAGATTTGGAAGCCCTCATGTCAGAGCCAATCCACTGTATTGCTGATCAACATTGCACAGCTGTATTATAAATATCACGATATAACCTGATTTATGGCCAATATCAAAAACACAATAAACGTATGCAGTTTGGTGCAATTGACAAACATTTAGTTTTCTCTCGTTTTTTTCATTAACTTAAATTTTGAAAATGTTCCACCTCATCCCAAATATTATCCTGATTGTGCTATCAGCATCATAGCATGAGAACAGTCCACAGAAGCAGATATCACAGACCTTCCTCTGGGGTCCCTACAAGTGACCTCTGACCTACACAGTATTGGGCAGCACTTTCTCACCCACCCAAGACAGTCAAACCTATATCTTAATTATCTTAGGATTGTGCCAAATTAGGTGTCAAACCAAATAGAATGTGACGTCCGTTTTTGTGTGCAGTCATTTGTGCCCAGGCTGAGATCATCAACACACTACAATATGCAACCAGGTTTAATCGCCTGGTATACAGGAGGTCGTGGGTTCGATCACGACTCTGACGCCTGTATTTTTGAAGTTTGTATATTCTCCCTGTGGTTGCGTGGATTTTTCTCCGGGTCCCCCGGTTTTTCCCTCCACATTTTTGGGATACGCGTTTAAGATCATTTGGCTGCTTGACGTCCACATGATAAGCAACTTCACTGAGCTATCATTTGTGGCCGTCTTGCTTTTGAAAAAGAGCTATATAGCTCAGTGGGCCTTTGTTGGTAAAATAAAAAATAATTTAGTTTAGTTTAATCACAGGTGGCAGCCTATGTTTGAACCCAGGATCTCTGCAGTGCCAGCTCAGCGTGCTGAGCTCCGAGCAGCTAAGCCATCTGAAGTTATCAATATTTTCCATTCGGGAGAAGCATAAAAACAAACATTTTATACGTCAAAAAAAGATTAGTAAAATATTTGGAATATGTTTAAATCCCATAGTTAGTAAAAAAAAAATAGCATATAGTCCTTTTGGATCCTTGTTGGTCATGAGGTTGTGTGACCGTAGTTGACATACTGGTCAGTGTGGGTTAGCAAAGTGGTGGCCACGATCGGTGCGAATATCATTCGCCACTGATGTAAGCCGTGGTGGGGAAACATACACGGGTAGGATAACCACTGCACAACCATTTATGTAATTAACTAATAATGTATATATATTCAAAATATATAATATAATCCAGAACATAAAGTCATAATTTTACTTAATAATAAAGTTTTTTTTGGGTTACATCGCGTAAGTATAAATGTGTCGTTAATTAGTAAGGTCTGTCACCAACCAGTAAGGTCTGTCACGTAAACAAAACGTGCCAATTAGTTGCCAGTTAAGCCCATCGGTTTGTTGGAAAGCAAATCCACAACATTTACAATTTGAGTACGGTGAAGTTTCGCTGGTAATTACATCCAGCATCATCGGGCGATTTTGCCAGAATTGTGAAGACATCTACCTCCTGGTCGCGAAAGCCTGTATATGACAAACTTTTTATTTAACTACTTTCTGTAACATATATTACATAATATATAATAGGGGCGGACTGATGCATCGATTTAATCGATTAATATAGTTATTCTGCCATGGTAAATACATTAAATTACACTGGTAAGAATGCATTTCTAAAAATGTAATATGCATGTGTAGTGACACAGCGCCGACTGCTGGCCAGCAGCGGCAACTGCGGTGGACAGCGCACACGCAGTCGAGCGTACACACGGCGTGTGTGTGCCGGCAGGGCGGAGGAACTGGGACAAAGGTCACGGAAGAGCTCATTGGGAAGCCCCTGGAACCCGCTAGTGCAGCGGTCCCCAACCTTTTTGGCACCAGGGACCGGTTTCGTGGAAGACAATTTTTTCACGGACCGGGTGGGGTGGGGGGGGTGTTCATCATTGGGTTTTTCCCCCTTTTCAAAGAAGCTCTCCAGCGACGTTTATGTTTTACTAATTTTGGCTACTAGGGCTTACCAACACCACGTGACTGAGACAAGTGCGCAGTGCGGGAAAGAGGCGCGGACGGAAGTGGTAAATAATAAAACAATGGGGGCGGGCCACGCGCGGACTCACCGCTCTCACCTCCTGCGGCCCGGTTGGGGACCCCTGCGCTGGTGGATTCGAGAAGGGAGGCGTGGCCAGGGTGGATCCAGGCCGCGCCGAGATCAACCTAAAAAGTGTTAGGAAGGTGCCACCTGTAACTACCTCGTCTCCGACTTGTGCTACACTACACATGTAAAAGGTTCACGTGACCTATGCAGCCACTGGGCATGTGACCATTCATTCCTTTATGGCATAGTAAAGAATATAGACGCTTAAATCAAATAGCGACAATTTATTTACTTGCCGTTGGGAGGGATTTGTTAAATCCCAGAAATATACGACACATATATAATGAACACTGATTGCAATGCAGGTGAGTTTGCATGTTTATATCACCAGTGCTTTGTTTTCAAGACACGGCAACGTACGTTGTTCTATCCTTACGCTCAGCATACAGTAGGTGAACAATGACAGCGAAAGCAACTATAAATAGGCCATATCGTAATCATCATCAATCAGCGCGTTTCACCTTGACACCCCATCCACACAGCGCCCCACAAACTCCCCGAGCTCGCTCTTGAAGAACTGGAAAATGCAGTTCATGCGTGCGCGCTCCGCGATTATTGCGGAGCGGTGCCAAACGTAACGGCGCTGCATGCATGCGCCTCTGTGATCCTGCTAACCCGACAGACACCACCAGCGGAAGCGGCATCGGGCCCTGGCCTGGGTTACGTCCCAAGGTCAAGTCAGCCTAAATATGAGCACCTGGGCCTGCCGTGATAATTGACATAGATAGTGCGGTAAAAATGAGCTGTTCTCGCCTCCTGATCACCCTCCCATGTGTTATGCTGGCCTTAACCGGTGCTCGCTAACAATATTTGTCTTATCTACCATTGGTCTATACACCATAGATGACTAACCATGGCTGGGTTTTTAAAAAATGTATTACTACTTTATATATGCCTATTAATGTCACGTGACTCCTCTTTGTATTATAAAGATTAATTGGCCAGAAGTGAAACGGCTTCTGCCACTGTGCGCGGACAGAGGTCACGTTAACGAGTAACATTTGCCACCCGGCGTCTTGGACGCGAAGACAAAGTGCCCTGGAAAGGGCATCAATGAATTATGGAGGTTTGCTGGTCGCTGCAACCGATGGGAGTGACATCACACATTCGGTGCCGGAAACAGAATTTGCTATTTTTAAATCACGGTTGCTGAATAAAGGCCACACATTCCCCTCCCCCAATAAAATCGCACGCCAAGTGGCCAGCAAAACGAAGAAGCACTGTTTAATGTGTAATAGCTACGAGTTAACACAATCATTGATGTACCTAAATTGTCTCACCTGGTTATTAAAATAAATAACTGTGTCTACCTAAAAAGCAAGAACACCACCGACCCACTTACATACTCACCCACTTACGTATTTACGTGCCTATCTACCATCTCATGCACCCACCTATTTACTCACCTACCCAATTACCCACCTACCTACTTACCCACCCATGCATCGGCCCTCCTACCTCTTTATACACCCACCCAAATACATACCCACCGACCAACCTACCCACCGACCAACCTACCCACCGACCAACCTACCCACCACCGACCTATCCACATTCCCATCCAGTCACTCACCCACCCACCCAACCACCCAGGGTTGTTGTTCCTGCGTTAGGTGGTGCAAGGTGGGTTACTACTCTCAGCATCGTGAGAGGTGGCAGCGGCTTGGGGAGGCTTCCATCTTCATTGCAAGGCCACTGGCGGCCTCTGGTGGCCTTTAGTGCGGCCCCCGACAATCCACAACATGTGAAAACAACCCGGACCTCCTATTAGCACGGTTGACTACGTACGGTGAGAAAGAAGTTCAAAATACATACACATCCCTTGCCGTCACACTGATGTCTTATCGGCGAAAGTGGCCCCCCTCTGAAAATTAGTGAAGAACACAGCTCTAGACCATCCAGCGGAGGACGGTGACATACGTACCTGGGAAAAAAATAAGGATGCGAATCTCCGTCAACATCCGCTGCAACCACCTCCTCTCTCCCTGGCTTCTGATCGCTCACGCATTCCCATGGGAGGTCACTCCCTGGGCTGTGTTCTTCCCCAAATTGAAGAGGCCTTTCTGAGCCACTCGCTTATAATCAGCCCGCGGAGAGAGAGAGAGAATATTCTAATGCCTATGCCAATTAACGCCCTCTCTCCCGCCAAGCTTGTTATCACCCTTTACTCATTATTTGCCCAGTGGGTTTTAGATACACCCTGCAAACTCTTGTAAAATAAATTAAGATATATTCGCAGTACGTGTGTCAGGTTTTTTTTTCTCCCCCAACATGGTCATTTAATAAATAAATGCAAAACCATCTCCATTCATTAAGGTTTTTTTGGTGTCGTTAATCCACCACCGCCCGACACAGCGTCGGGTGGTGGCGGGTTCACGACACATTTACACGAACGGGATCTAATCCTAAATATATATTTTTCATGAATCAGAATGTTCGCGAAAGCCTACATCTCCATGAGCCCAAGCACTGTGCCATGTCAGAATCGGAAAGCGATGCATTTCATTACGCTTTATTATACATTTTTTAAATTATATATTTGCAAAGCCTTAAGCGATGAATGCGCAGCAGTGGCTGCGCTGGTCAGCGCTCACCAAGCAACTCGGCAAAATCGAGTTTGATTCCGGGCCGCGGCTCAAACCAGTGGCGATTGATGCTTCATCCGAGAAAGTCCAGACCCCCACCCACACCTCTCCGCCCCCTCTACTCCATCCCCGCAATCTCCAACCCACACTGACCAATGTCCGACACCATTGGGGTTTTAAGGAGGCCTTCAACCAGCTGTACAGGATGGTCCAAGTGTCTCGTGACCCCCCCCCCCCCAATTAAATCACCCTTAACATATCTATTTCATTTGCGTATTCATTTCTATTTTAAATAAATCTTACTTGAACAAAAATATTAAGTCTTAAAGGATGAAATAGGTGGGGGGGTGTCTGAAGACATCCGGACCACACTGTAGATTGCCAAAAGGGATGTAACCTGTTCGATATTATACCTAAGTGCGGGTATACTAATTGAAGTGTATGTATCGCTCTGCACGGCCCCGTGTTAAAATTGACACGACATTTACAACAAAGGGGGCTTCCTCTGAAGAGGTGTATAACCCATCATGCCACCGCACAGATCATCATCCTTGTTAACCCGCGCAAGGCCGGCTACACGTGGCGGACGCTGCAATTGCAAATATGTACACGGCAGCGCGCGCACGTGCTTTATAGAGGCACGCCACAATGAGCGGTCTCGTGTTCATTAAAGGAAACATGTGAGAGCTTCAGGAAATTGCACATCAAGAGGGCATGATCAGAGGTGGAGGAAGCCCCCTTTCATTTGATGCCGATGATGAGCTCCTCTGCTTGTTTGTTAGTGGGGAGGTAATTTATAGCGGGAAGCGTTATACGCGGCATTGCACACCGTACGTGGGGCTGAAATTGTTTGTGGTTGGGTGGATGCGTGAGTGGGTGGGTTTCTAAGTAGGTCAGGTGACTGGTTTGGTGGGTATGTGGGTATATATGCCAGTCATTTCAGTCAGTCAAACCATGACACCTGGGTCTGTCCCATGACCTCCTGCAAGAGGGCGTTCGACACGTCACGTGGCGGGCGTTCGACACTTCAAAGTGCACGTAGCCTGGCACAGACGCCGTGGTGACGTCACCGTCACTTAGTGGCGAATGGCGGTTGTTGTTGCAAATGCGTGTGGTTTGCAATTTTTTTGTCGCATGACAGTCAAACCTACATTATAATTATCAGGGCTAGAGTTTCGCCAAATTAAATGCAGAACCAACTTTAACGTGGTGTTTTTTTTGGTGACTAGGCTGAGACCATCGAACAAACTCCACTTGAGTACGCGCTTTAATAAGAGGCCGCTGGGTGGATTCCAGCGCATAGCTCAGCAGTTTGTTCTGACCTCTGAGCCACGCGACCGTTATATTAAACACAAAGCATGGATGTTGAACTTTAACACGTAGGCTTTCGCGGCCAATATCATCAATAATACAGGTTTTCGGGGTTAGATCGCGTAAATATATAGATGTGTCGTTAAACCCGCCCAATCTGGCTGTCCGAATGATGATGTTCGTTGTAATTTATGGCGAAACGTCGGACTCGGATTGTAAATCTGGTGGATTTACCCTCCAACACAGCAGTGTGCTGTGTTAGTAACGAAATAGCATGTTCTGTTTACGTAACATACCTTTCTAATTGGCTGTGTCGGGTGGTGGCAGGTTTAACGACGCATTTGTATTTACGCAATATAACCTCCAAAAAAAAATCTGTATTATGTATGTTGAACTTCTTTCGCACCGTACGTAGCCAACCGTGCTAATCGGGGGTGCGGGGGAAGGACAGCGAACAATTAGCCAAGTGCCCTCCGATCAAAACCAAGCAAGAATCACTGACATAATATTTACATACAGATGTATCAGTTACATTATTTATTTTTCTTGTGTATCAGGTGCTCCAACTGTGTAAGAGCCACGTGTAAAAGCAAGCGCTAAATAAATGATCACTCACCATAATCACTCACCACTAAACGAGAGAAAATTATACAATCACCACACGTGGAAAACCACCGGCTGACCTATGCATTTCATTGTAAAATAAATATGTGAGAACGCTTTGAGATATTATATACAGAATATGCTTCGCAAGAGCAAGTGTAACTACTATCAGAACAGGAAAATACGACAACAGTAGAGAGCACCATGTAGAACCGTTTGAGTTCAACTTACCCATGAATGGTATAGTGCATGATGGCCGTTTGGCCACGTGTACTCTTTATTTTGACGGTGCCCTGGAACCAGACGACCACGTGCAGTTCTTCAGGAACTGATCATGGATGTGTTGCATATTGCACAAAAGCTGAGTGCTTTTTCACCTTTTTGCGTGCTCTTTGAAAGTCCTTAAAGACGGAGAAAATATCCCTTTACAGCTACTTACACTGGTGTCACAGCTGATTTCGCCGTGATAGTGTTAAGCGTTTCACAGATGCACAACTTACGTAATTCGGTACGCATTATTAATGGGACAAACAAAAAATATACCACGTTGAAGGTTTAAGATCGTGTAAGGTCAATTTTGTTTTTAATTTGCATAAGAAAGAGACAATCTGGAAATAGATTCGTGTCGGTCCCAGAAGTGGTGCAGCTGGCACCTGCGGAAAAAAAAAACAGGGCGACGTCACAAATGGCACCATCTGCTTATGGGCTGAATGAATAATGATGGATGTGGGACTGGGAATACGATAATGCATTGATGATGACCTTCGAATGGAACCAATAACCCACTGAGGCTCACATCTAAGGACCCAATTAATCTGCAGACTTTGTAAAGCGTGTAACGCCATCGCAATGGGTTTCTGCTGATGACGACGAGGCATGCAATTGATTGACCCCCCCCACCACACACACAGCAATTCGATTAATTTCCACGATTCTGCAACGTGATTTGATTCTATAATCTGTATTTTTTGTCTCGCTTTTACCACGTCGTTTGCAACGGGGTTTTTTCCTATTTGCCTCGTTCTTACGTACGTATGTTCAAATTATATCGCACCATACGTAGCCAATAGTGCTAATCAGAGGTGCGGGATATTACAATTCTGTTGACCCCACAAACCTTTTGCATTCATCGTAAATGGAGGGTTGTGGCGGCAGCATGTTGAATAGGGCGGTCCAGACCATTCTTTCCCTAGCGACAGACTCCAGCACAAGATTAATATACACTATACACTACTATTACACTACACTATACACTACACGACTACACTATACACTACTACACTATACACTACTACACTATACACTACTGCACTACACTACACTATACACTACTACACTATATACTACACTATACACTACTACACTATACACTACTACACTATATACTACTATACACTACTACACTATACACTACTACACTATACACTACTACACTATACACTACACTACTACACTATATACTACACTATACACTACACTACTACACCACACACTACTATACTGTACACTACTACACTATACACTACTACACTACACTGTACACTACTACACTACATACCCAACTACACTATACACTACTACACTATACACTGCTACACTATACACAACTACACTGTACACTACTACACTACTATACCCAATTACACTATACACTATACACTGCTACACTATACACAACTACACTGTACACTACTATACCCAACTACACTATACACTACTACACTATACACTACTATACACTACACACTACTACACTGTACACTACTACACTATACACTACTATACACTACTACACTATACACTACACTACTACACTATATACTACACTATACACTACACTACTACACTACTATACACTACTACACTATACACTACTACACTATACACTACTATACACTACACTATTACACTATACACTACTATTACACTACACTATACATTACACTACTACACTATACACTACTACACTATACACTACACTACTACACTATACACTACTACACTATACACTACTACACTATACACTAAACTACTACACTATATACTACTACACTACTATACACTACACTATACACTACACTACTACACTACTTTACACTACTACACTATACACTACTACACTATACACTACTACACTATACACAACTACACCACACTGTACACTACTACACAACTTTACCAAACTACACTATACACTACTATACACTACACTATACACTACACTATACACTACTACACTATACACTACTACACTATACACTGCTACACTATACACAACTACACTACACTGTACACTACTACACTACTATACCCAACTACACTATACACTACTACACTGTACACTACTACACTATACACTACTACACTACACTGTACACTACTAAACTACTATACCCAACTACACTACACATTACTACACTATACACTGCTACACTATACACAACTACACTGTACACTACTACACTACTATACCCAACTACACTATACACTACTACACTATACACTACTATACACTACACACTACTACACTGTACACTACTACACTATACACTACTATACACTACTACACTATACACTACACTACTACACTATATACTACACTATACACCACACTACTACACTACTATACACTACTACACTATACACTACTACACTATACACTACTATACACTACACTATTACACTATACACTACTATTACACTACACTATACATTATACTATTACACTATACACTACTACACTATACACTACACTATACACTACTACACTATACACTACTACACTATACACTAAACTACTACACTATATACTACTACACTACTATACACTACACTATACACTACACTACTATACACTACTACACTATACACTACTACACTATACACTACTACACTATACACTGCTACACTATACACAACTACACTACACTGTACACTACTACACAACTTTACCCAACTACACTATACACTACTACACTACTATACACTACACTATACACAACTACACTGTACACTACTACACTACTATACCCAACTACACTATACACTACTACACTATACACTACTATACACTACACACTACTACACTGTACACTACTACACTATACACTACTATACACTACTACACTATACACTACACTACTACACTATATACTACACTATACACCACACTACTACACTACTATACACTACTACACTATACACTACTACACTATACACTACTATACACTACACTATTACACTATACACTACTATTACACTACACTATACATTACACTATTACACTATACACTACTACACTATACACTACACTACTACACTATACACTACTACACTATACACTACTACACTATACACTAAACTACTACACTATATACTACTACACTACTATACACTACACTACTACACTACTATACACTACTACACTATACACTACTACACTATACACTGCTACACTATACACAACTACACTACACTGTACACTACTACACAACTTTACCCAACTACACTATACACTACTACACTACTATACACTACACTATACACTACTACACTATACACTACTACACTATACACTGCTACACTATACACAACTACACTACACTGTACACTACTACACTACTATACCCAACTACACTATACACTACTATACACTACACTATACACTACACGACTTTACACAGACTCTATCTCTTCCTGGGGGATTCCCAGGCGTTCCCAGGCCCGCGTGTCCTGGGCCGGCCCCGGGGTCACTCCCCAGCGGGACGTGCCCGTTCCAGTTCCAGGGGGAGTCTCCCGAGGTGGTGCGGGGAGGCATCCCTTATCAGATGCTCGAATCACCTCCCACTGGCTTCTCTCGATCGGGAGGAGCAGCGGTTCGACTCTGAGGCTCCTCACCCGAGCTCCGTGCATTGAATCTATTAATTGACGCATCGACACATGTCCAGTGATTGATAACTGATCACCACAAACCTAAACCGCATCCGCACAAACCATGGCACAACGCAGATACTTGATGATGATGCTGCACAAATGGAAAATTAATAAATCCTCCGGCTGTGTGCGACTGTGGCCATTCAGAACAAGACTCTCTGTGAAACGATGAACGACTCAACGCACGATTCAGTAATATGAAGGAGATGGTGGCACGTCGATACACTCTGCTACTCACCGATGCAATTATCTGGCCCAAACACGTCAATGTAAAATAATAGTTGTTGCTCTTCGGACTCATTACACACAAACGATAAACTAAACGATGCACTATTTAGTATTTTACCAGGTAAGGCCCACTGAGTTATGTAGATCTTTTTCAGAAGCGACCTGGCCACAAATGATAGCTCACAGTAGTGGCTTATCGTGTGGACATTTACAGCATCCAAAATACGCTAAAAGCGCTTTTCTAAATGTGGAGGGGGGGAAAAAAACGAAGGATCCGGAGAAAAATCAACGCAACCACGTGACGAACATACAAACTCCAAATATACAGCAGGCGTCAGGGTCGTGACCGAATCCGCGACCTCCTATTGTGAACAACATCTCGCCAACTCGCTGATCTTGTCAATAAGGATAAAGCAGCACTCGAAACTCCCGTCATCCTCGCAGCAGCGGCTTGTGGTTCACCATCGAACACAGACGGTGGTCACCGCATCACGCGCTTTCAAATGCGCTTCAGCGGCCGTCTGGAACGCTCTTCCTTCCGATATTAAAGAATCCACTGGTGTTGATTTGAAGCTTTCGTGACTGCAGGAATCCACACTCTTGCCTTAGCAGCAGATCATGCTTTCGCACCTGATGACAGACGCTTGTGTTGCCCTGGAAACGACGTGATTTATTTTATTTTATACCTACAGTGAGGGAAAAAAAATATTTGATTCCCTGCTGATTTTGTACGTTTGCCCACTGACAAAGAAATTATCAGTCTTTAATTTTAATGGTAGGTTTATTTGAACAGTGAGAGACAGAATAACAACAACAAAAATCCAGAAAAACGCATGTCAAAAATGTTATAAATTGATTTTCATTTTTATGAGGGAAATACGTATTTGACCCCCTCTCAATCAGAAAGATTTCTGGCTCCCAGGTGTCATTTATGCAGGTAACGAGCTGAGATTAGGAGCACACTCTTAAAGGGAGTGCTCCTAATCTCAGCTTGTTACCTGTATAAAAGACACCTGTCCACAAAAGCAATCAATCAGATTCCAAACTCTCCATCATGGCCAAGACCAAAGAGCTCTCCAAGGATGTCAGGGACAAGATTGTAGACCTACACAAGGCTGGAATGGGCTACAAGACCATTGCCAAGCAGCTTGGTGAGAAGGTAACAACAGTTGGTGCGATTATTCGCAAATGGAAGAAACACAAAAGAACTGTCAATCTCCCTCGGCCTGGGGCTCCATGCAAGATCTCACCTCGTGGAGTTGCAATGATCATGAGAACAGTGAGTAATCAGCCCAGAACTACACGGGATGATCTTGGCAATGATCTCCATGCAGCTGGGACCATAGTCACCAAGAAAACAATTGGAAACACACTACGCCGTGAAGGACTGAAATCCTGCAGCGCCCGCAAGGTCCCCCTGCTCAAGAAAGCACATATACATGCCCGTCTGAAGTTTGCCAATGAACATCTGAATGATTCAGAGGACAACTGGGTGACAGTGATGTGGTCAGATGAGACCAAAATGGAGCTCTTTGGCATCAACTCAACTCGCCGTGTTTGGAGGAAGAGGAATGCTGCCTATGACCCCAGGAACACCATCCCCACCGTCACACATGCAGGTGGAAACATTATGCTTTGGGGGTGTTTTTCTGCTAAGGGGACAGAACAACTTCACCGCATCAAAGGGACGATGGACGGGGCCATGAACCGTCAAATCTTGGGTGAGAACCTCCTTCCCTCAGCCACGGCATTGAAAATGGGTCGTGGATGGGTATTCCAGCATGACAATGACCCAAAACACACGGCCAAGGCAACAAAGGAGTGGCTCAAGAAGAAGCACATTAAGGTCCTGGAGTGGCCTAGCCAGTCTCCAGACCTTAATCCCATAGAAAATCTGTGGAGGGAGCTGAAGGTTCGAGTTGCCAAACGTCAGCCTCCAAACTTTAATGACTTGGAGAAGATCTGCAAAGAGGAGTGGGACAAAATCCCTCCTGAGATGTGTGCAAACCTGGTGGCCAACTACAAGTAACGTCTGACCTCTGTGATTGCCAACAAGGATTTTGTCACCAAGTACTAAGTCATGTTTTGCAGAGGGGTCAAATACTTATTTCTCTAATTAAAATGCAAATCAATTTATAACATTTTTGAAATGCGTTTTCTGGATTTTGTTGTTGTTATTCTGTCTCTCACTGTTCAAATAAACCTACCATTAAAATTATAGACTGATCATTTCTTTGTCAGTGGGCAAACGTACAAAATCAGCAGGGGATCAAATACTTTTTTCCCTCACTGTCCGTGACTTTACCGAACGAACCAAAGAGTATGGAATCCACTGGTACTATACACTTTAAAATAATCTGCATTGATAAACGATATTCTTCAGAGCTGCTTGCGGTGCTTCGTTTTTTGTCCTTCCCCCCCCACACCTCCGATTATCACGTTTGGCTACGTATGGTGCGAAATAAGTTCAACACACATGCATGCATGCGTACAACCACTTCAGTGTGAAGTAATAGTTGTTGCACGACATATACATCAGCAACATGAAGAAGACCAATAACCAATCCCGGTAACACGGTGGAGCGGTGGGGGAAGAGGCAACATTGTATACAGAAGACCCAGGTGCGCAGTTACATAACTGCAGAACGTGTCCCTGTGCACGCATTCGTCTCCAAAGCAGTGGATTTCAAATCAGGGGATCTAATAAATGTGTAAGAAATCACAACTCTTTATTTAAGGCCCACGACTGGGTGTCTTTTTTTTCCGACGATGCTGGCTGTGACCATCAGCAAAAACGCCCGCAAACCCAGTTGCCGAAATGTTGTGACGAAGTTGGCTCTCGCCACGTTTGTTCATCACGTGGCAACTTCACTCTTCGGCCGTGTAGGGTGGGGGAGAGAATTCCACGACGCAGAGATTTCGCTCACGCGATCTGAGCCCCCCCAAATGTGTTTTTTTTACTATTACTAGAAACCGTATTAACACCGTCTCAGATCAACAACAACAACAACAAAAAAGCGGAGAAATGCGCGCCCTGCCAGGATTTTGCGCGGTGCCCCTTTCCGTGTTGACAGGGCCGATGAAGAACACAACAAATGCTTGGGGACGTCGCCACGGGCGGCCAATTAAACGGCTGCCCAAACTCAATGCAACATTTTTTTAAGTAAAAGTGTTATTCTTCCTCTTAATATTATTATTATTATTTACTCGCCACAGCCACTCCGCTTGCCATGCGGGGGCCACTGGAGATGCAGCTGCTCCCCACAGAACGGGCTAATTGACGAGGCGCCTCTGCGCTCGCAGAATCTCATCCTGGGAGTGACCAACAGGAAGATTGCTGTCTCTTTGTCGTGGAAGGGACCGACGCTATTCGTAGAAGCCTCGCGAGCGAGCGAGCTCTCTCTCTGAATATTATTTCCATTACATCAAACGCTGTCGACCATCCTAATCACGTGGTCTGGATATCTCTGAGCGCATGGGAGACGAGGTGGCAGGGGGCGAGAGAGAAATGGATTTCGCTGTTGTTGTTTTTCTCAGTGACGCTATGACGACTCTAATAAGAGTTGTCATACGAGTCGTTCCCATGCTAAGGATGTCCAGAGGTACCGTGCCCCCCCCCCCCCACACACACACCCTAATAAGAGATAAGGCGTTAAAAAAGAGAACGCCTTGGGAATGTAATGGTATAGTGCGGACGCCCACTGTAATGTTTCAAGCCGGTAGCTACTGCAATCAGTCTAATTAAATAGCCAGAAAGGTCGGTGATCCTGGAGAATGAAAGAAAAGAGATGTCTTCTTCTTCTAGAAAATTCTAAAAAGCATTGATTAGCGTTATGCACAGCAGCGTCAAAAATATGCCGGTCTCAACTGATCAATGGGGGGTTGTGCGAGGTGGTGGTGGTGGGTGGGTGGAGGGAGACTTCAAACGCAACTCGCATTGTGAAAATAAATGACGTAGGCGTTTTATTTATAAGCTCCGTGTATGTATATTCCCGAACGGATGTGTGCGTTTACGCACTTTGCATCATCTGCATAACAGATGTCGGATGGCAATGATTTGCCTCCCATGGGTAAATGTGTTTTCAGCCTGGCGCGCGCATTTTAAAATCCCAGTGAAGTGGGTTGATGTATGACGTACCCAACTACATACGCGTACACACGTTTACGTCACAGCTGCCAAGGGACTATACAATCACGCAAATGACGCAGTTAATGTTAAATAACAAATTATGGGGGTTTTCTCTCTCTCTCTCTGTCGTGTCAAAATTTCAATTGATCAACTGGCCGCCTTAAGGGAACATCTTATTTTTAAAGTGCTGTGATTTTTGTGTTTGTTTTACAATGTCCAAGGTCACTCGTGCACTCAGGCCTCGCTGGCATAAAGCAGACCGAAGGTGTTAATGAGGCTCTCATCTATTTTGCTTTAATCAGCAGAAGGGTTGATCATCAGCCATGATCAATCCACTGCTTTCATACCGCACATTTCAACATACGCCGCTGTGTTAGACTAACATACACTGGTTAAATACTTCAAGCGTATTGGTTTGGTGCGTTTCACGGTTAAGCTTAGTTTCTCAAATGCACCCCGACTCGCTCTCGTCCATCTCTCGGATTAATTCCATCATGACAGTTACCTTATTATTTTCCCGTTGAGAAAGACTTAAATCACGTGCACAACGAGTTTGCGAAGCGATGAGAGATCTCTGTGGGAGGGTCACAACTGGGAAACACATCTGAACGTGTGTACCCAGAGCAATTATTCAAGGTAGATCGGGATAAACAAAAGCGTTTTTAGACCTTGCCCCCCTCGCTTTACGTCGTAGATGCGTTCTAAACAAACAAAAATACACACAAAGCAAAACAGCACGAGGAGACAGCTGCCTGCCGTGTAGCAAATACAATGCACACACAGTACACACATACAGTGCACACACAAGGTTGACCCACGTCCGATCGCATGGCCGCATATGAGTGAATTCAAACCGCACATGGCGAATTTTGGGTCGAGACATAGGTTAGCCTGCCACATTTACGCGAAAACGCACACATAAAGCCCGCATAGAGCGAGGGAAACTTGTATCGACGACCTTGACGTACTACCGTAACGCTTAGTGACAGCCGAAAATGGTCAGTGTGAAGCAGACTTTTGGCCGGTACTAAATCTACAGATGGTCAGTAATCAAATAAGAATGGTCACTCCAGCAGCGCCGCATTTGTCAATAACGCTGCTTCTCTGTATCCTGTAACCCACTGGTCCCAACGCCCTCAAAGCAATAACAAGGTTATTAAGGCCACAGCACAGATATATGTATTGCCAGAAGGGGTAACGCCTATTCCCATTTCCCCCCCTCGTAATTAATATGAAGGCAAAAAAAGCCCCGTAGATAATTATAATCCAGAGAGATACAGTGCACCGCATGTCGACTCCTCTAATCGACATGCGGTGTTAGAAAGCTACTTGTTGCTGTAACGTTGCAACAATAACGTTGTCTATTTCTTTTTTATTCTGCACGGTATCCATGCCGTGACTCCCCTGCCCTCCCTCCCCCCCCTTACAAGGCTGTTGTGGTGCCCCCCTATAGGGGGACGCCCCCCCACACGATTTGACCACCGCCGCTGTAACACGACGCCTTACACTTGCACGAGTAGACGAGTCCCGTATGGTGGGCAGTGTTTAAATGTCGTTATTCGAAAGATCTCGGGACTATCGTTGTTTTTTTTTTAAAGAGCGTAATGCTGCTGCTAACTGCCACGCGACGTTTTCTGTGCTGTTCATTGTCGAGTTGCGTGACAAGACAAAGACAACAGCAGGTTGGGGACAAGTGCTGTGAGCGAGTAGCAACATACAAAGGCCGGCACGACACACGAGGGTGGCCAGCACCACGCCTGGCCGCCTTTGTCTCCCTCGTGGCGATGTTTTTACACACCGCACCAGGTTACTCAATTGAGGCCGAGTCGACCCTAGGGGAGGCCCTGGACCGATGCAGAGTTGTGTGAGCTGCCCGAACGATGTCCACTCCCCTGGCTGTATGCATCTGTTCTTGTTCACCACTGCCGACTGCAATGAGTGTAGTGAGTGACAACCCGTGCGCTGGATGAGGTGCGCTCCGGAATGGCATAGACGCCTCGATAGATCACGACCACGACGATGATGATGATGAGAAGACCATCCGCTCTGTTCGCTGCCCCGTATGGCGAGGATTTACGTTGTTAACACACGGCGCACGTGCGCTTCGTGTAGTCCACAGGAAACTGGTCCCATCAGCAGTCGATCATTATAGACGATCGTGACCGATGTCAAGTCCGATGATGTCACGAATGAAGAGTCTGGACACGATGCGTGTTGCACCAACGCTCGAGGTAAGTCTCAGGAGGTCTGCGCAAGTACATACCGAGTGTACGCGCGCGCGTGTGTGTGTGTGGCAGTCGTTGTGACTTAAACATGGATAATACCATTTGGGGCAGCCTGTGCATTCGTATATGCATCGGTACACTCCCGCAACACACACACACAAATATAGCAACAAAGATCCCTTCCGTGGGGAGACGATAGATGCTCGCTATCTAACAGCACTTGTACGCGAAGATCAATCGTGTAAGAAGATCCCTTTAACAGACTGTTGTGGAAAGTGCTGTTAGCGAGCACCTTATAAAGGATGGCACGGCGCGCAGATAGCGTAGCGTGGCCAGCAGAAAGCCCGGCCGCTATAGATGAAGTTTAAACACCGCACCAAATACTCCAGATAAGAGGCTTAACCCGGCCTAATCGAGGTGCCAGGAGCAGTTCACATAATCCCCGGCTTAATTTCTGCCGGAGCTGTCCTGGGAAAATATTTCCCCGGAGCGTACGTGGGGGCATTGGAGATTGAGAGGGTAGTGGGAGGTGTTGAACCCAGAGAGTACAGGGCGCTTCAAAAAAATGTTAACACTTCATTTTGCAATTTGCAACAATAACCACGAGAAATGTGCCTTCAGGCTCTGGGGACCACCTGGAGAAGATTCCAGCCATGTGTTGGCAACGATGGCGAACAAGTGGGAGACTCTTTGACTTTTTGAAGCTATTAATGTACATTTGTTATCATGTTACAGTGCATATTATCCGTTCTTTTTCCATGAAAAAAAGCGATGGTCCCATAATAAGTGCTAACACTTTTGTTTGAATTGCGCCCCTGTATCACACGTTGGAACCGTGAGCGGGAATCGAACTCGGGTGGCCAGCGGCCTTAGTCAAGCGCCGCGGTGCGCTCCACCGCTTACGAGGCCATCGCGACCACGGCACGCGCACGCACATGGGGCCCACAACAAGACGCGGCTCTGAGCGAGGCATTTGATGAATTCGCGTGAACTGCTCTTGGCGCAGCGATCAAAGTTCGCGCGCGCGCATCTGATGATGCCTTTCAACTTCAAATGCGCGCAGTTGCAGTCGCTTTAAAGTCGCCCCGCGCGTCAGATTCTGGCGCAGGACGAACCCGCCCCTCCGTCACGATGGTGGTGGTGGTAGACGCAGGAGGATGAGGAGGCGGAAGGGAGGGAGGTGATGATGACGATAGTGAAGTCACGGATTGATGATCACGATTTCAGTGGGGTCACGACTACTGATGTTGAACAAAACCGTCCCGCCGTGATGATGATAATCACGATTCAACCTGGTACCTCTGATGTTGATTTGACTGGTGCTCCTGATGATTATGATTATTAGCATTCCTATTTCACTGGCGATACTGTATTGATGATGATGATGACGATTTAACTCGTACCTCTGATGTTCATCACGTTGACTCGGCTGGTGCGACTGAAGATTATTATTGCATTGGTCATATTGATATTGATGACGATTCTACGGGTGCTGCTGCTGTTGATTATTGAACTCGTGTTACTACCCCTGCTGCTACTGATAATATCATCATCATTGCTCAGCTAAGCTTTGACGGAGCTTTGTTGTTACAAGAACGACGGACGAGATACAAAAAAGTATTGAACGGTCATTTGGACCAGCTCGAGTTTCAAGTTTATCACCTCGAATAGACGTTTGCTGCTTTTTGTGTTTGCCCTCACCCCGCAGCTCCGATTAGCACGGTTGGCTACGTACGGGGCGAAAGAAGTGTAACATTCATACTTTCTTTTAAGCGTCCAAAGTTCATCCATTTGAGACAAAAATCGCGCATTCCTATCGGATAGCAGAAGGGGAATGCAAAGAGAACTACAGTCAGATGAGTGTCAAGCAAAATGTCATATTTTGGATTGTGTTCTCTCGTCATGTTTGTATCCATATCGTCTATACTGTATCGATGTGGACATTGCATTTGGGCTGTGATCATCACGTCCTCTGAGTATCTCAAATACCTCCTCTACCTCCTTTGCTATGGCGCTCTAACGTGTACTGCATGGGATACGCAGTATAAATAATCGATTAATCAGAATCAGGATATTTATTTAATCCGACGGGCTATAAAGCTCTTTTTCCACATACGTCCGCTGGAGAATGGCCGCAGTCAATATACACAAGAGAGCACAGATACACTATCAGAGTCTTTATTTCCTTGTAGAAATCCGACGAGCTACGAAGCTCCTTTTTTCACAGACGTCCAGCAGCGCGCACACATCGTGTGGAGAACGGGAAATCGTGCACACCGATTTCCCTGATGTTGCTTTACTGACTGTCTGGGTAGCGAGTTCGCAGAGCGGCTACTGCATCGGCAGTGATGCACAAGGACAAATGCCAAACAAACAAAAACCACCGTGGCCTTAAAAAGAAAAATAAATGTAATAGGCGACGTTCCGGGCAGTGGCCGTTCTTCCATAGAACATAGATAGGCCTGTGTATGTGTTGTGAAGACGGGCGGGCCATCACCCAACAACATTGCCTGTTGAATAGTGCACCGAATAAGGCTGATGGTTTCTTCAGGAACTGCTAATGGTTTTGTCGTTGTTGTTGTTGCATCAGGCACAAAGGCGGAGTGGTTTTATCACGTTCTTTTGCGTGTTCTCTGAAAACTATTAAGGCCACCACGATGACACATAGCGTGTCGTGAGAATTACACCCGTGCACGCATACAGACCACCAAGCCCCTCAGTTAATTGAATCAATGAACTTATTTTAGAACAGGGTTAAAGCCCCCATTGAGACATTAATTTTCTTTCCACTGAGACCTTGGCACATTTTCAAGCGACATATTCACGAAACATAAAAAAAATCTATTTCTTACGAACAAATACTCACTTGAAACATTTAATGCGGTGTTTTTTGACACGGGGCTGGCTGTAAATGATTACTGATGGACCATTTTTTGGTCGTTTGTTATACATGCAGTTTTCACGTCGAGATTTGTGTGGATTTAATCTGTCGTTTCGAGAACGCAAAGCGCTGCACAGTCGGTGGGTGCATGGGTTGGTGAAGGTGGGGAGCCATGGTCGTGGAAGCACAGAAAGTACAGTACAACACAACAGATTCCGCTGCACTGCCCACCATGTAACTCCGCGGCCTACAGGAACTTGTATGAAAAACAAGAATAGGTTTTACCCTTTCTGGCAATACAACAGGAGGTGTTAAGGTGTTCAAACACCAAATAGAAACCTTTTGCAAGGAATGATGTTCGCATAAACGACACGCACTACTTGTGACAATGCGAACAAACATGGCACTGTCAATATCATGCATTCTCTGGTCTGACACTGGTGAGACCAGGCCATAAGGAAGGCTGTGTCTGGTGTAGGGCAATGAGTTTCAAAGACAATGACCATGTATGATCGGAGCATGTTTGTTTGTTTGCATGTTCACCACAAGTACGTGTGGTTAATGCAGACTTCATTCCTTGCAACACATTCCTGCGAAGGGAGCTGGTAGGAACGTTGGGTTGCTCGGTCAATGGCCAGGGCCAACGGCGGCACCACGTGGTGTATTCCGCAAATATGCCCGACTGTGAGGGCGGGCACAAGCCAGCGTGAGTAGGTTAAACGTTGAGTTTTATAAGGGCACCACGGGGTGACCAGCACCTCCCCACCCAGCCCCACCCCTCCCACCCCCCACCCAGCCCCTCCCCACCCTCCCCACCCAGCCCCTCCCTCCCCACCCAGCTCCCCACCCTCCCCTCTCCACTCAACCCCACCCCTCCCATTTTTGGATGCACGACGGACGGACGAACACAATAATCCCCTGTGGGCTGATGTAACCAGAGGTTCCTACCAGTAAAAGGCATCCATATGGTGTTTGAACATCTTAACACCTGTTGTATTACTTTTTGGTTCTTTCGGTAAAGTCACGTAGGTATAAAATAAAATAAATCACGACGTTTCGGGTGCAACACAAGCGTCCATCATCAGGTGGGAAAGCACGGTTTGCTGCTGAGGCAGACTGTTTTAAAAGGTTGTATTGCCAGAAAGGGTAAAATCCATTCAAATTTTTAATACTTTAACACTGGCAAAAAGGGTCCCGTGATATAGCAACTTGATATGCACGGTCACTCATCCGAGCACTGTCCAGGCTGCAAACCTGCTTAGCTTCCGAAATCTGACGAGATCGACCGCATTCCCAGGCGATTCGGTCAAACCAAGAATTCGCGTCGTTATTTAGACGTCGTCTTTCAATGAAATTATTTTTCACGTATAATTCTTCGTTGCAGGTATACGAAGAGATGGTCATGATCGTAGAGCGACTACAGTAAATTCTAATTATGTTCTTAGAAGGGTTATACATCTGAAATTTAGCACAAGTATACATGCGGTAGTGAAATCAACGCTGTTAGCTAAAACATCCCAAATATTCGGACATGATGCCAACAAAAACTGGGACGAGGATCCGAGGTTCAGTGGTTTCAGTCACAGGGCAGGCTCAGCACAGATGTCTATATCGCTCAAAGTCTCACGCTATAAGCACTTACAAACGTGCGCATCGTCAGCTGAAGCAAGTCATTCGACTCTTGTGGAGTGAGACACACGCACACGCAGTGAGACTTAAGGATATGTAGGTAAAGACAACAAAAAAACACTCGCCCAGACGCGGATACAGACCAGACGCTCGGAGCAAGTGATGTTAGCAAGCTTCTATTAAGACCGGCACGGTGAACAAACAAATAGTCACGTGCTGCCAGATCCCTCCCGTCCGCCTTTGTCTCCTCCAGTGCTGATGGTCGAGACGCAGCGCACCATGTACTCTCGTTCAAGGCTGAGTCAACCTAGGTGAAGCGCAGGAGAGGATTAATAAAAAAAAGCTAACTTGGTAATTGTATGTGCGTATGCTCAACTTATTTTGCACCGTACGCGTTCATCGAAGGTGTGGGGCGGAGGACAACGACTGCCCATCGTCGTGTGGCCAGAGAATCGAACCCAGGGCGGCCTGGATAGGGACGCGTAAGTACAGCGAGAAAGAGAGAGACACATATTCATCATCACCATCACCACCACCACCACACAGAGAGACGAATGGAACCCCTGCGAGAAATGCCATCGCTCTTCTGTCTGTGCTGCAATCAGGTCAGCAATGGGGAGATTCTCTGCAAAAAAATAGCCCTGGCACACGTCACGACAGGGTGGGGGGTGGTGGTGGTGGGAGGGTGGTGGGGTGGTGGTGGTGGGAGGTGGTGGTGGGGGGAGGTGGTGGTAGTGGGAGGGTGGTGGGGTGGTGGTGGTGGGAGGTGGTGGTGGGGGGAGGGTACTTGGGAAAGGGAAGGGGCAACGGAGAGAGGGGGGGGGGATGCAGCGAGGAGGAGGGAGATGCAGCCAGCGAGTGGCCAGGAGTGAAGGAGGAGGCTTTTGGAGAGGCAAGCTGCGCCCAGCTCCGTGGATCAAATAGACAACAATAGTCGGCGCACAGCCGTCTGTACAGCCAGCAGCAGCAGCGTTAGGCTCAGAGCCAGTTAACAATAGCGACCAACACTCTGCACGTGGCTATTACACTCACAGTCTGATCTATAATATAAATAGCGCGCAGCCACAAAACACCCGATATTCGGGGATAGAGCTTGCCCCGTGCCATCACAGGAGCTGGCAAATGCACCCAGCACATCGTTCGCTACCAATGCCCCTCACCAAACACATTTCTATACCAACGCTACGTGGACATAGCAATCAGCACCCCGTATTCACACACAAAAAGACACGTAGCTACAATAACCCTACACCCAGCACATATTTACCAACATTTAGCACACATCTATCAACACTCAGTAAGCAACACATAGCTATTGCAAATACCCTACAGATAGCTACCCACACCCTTCATTCGACACATATTTGGTAGAGTTAGTATTCAACATCCAAAACATAGCCACCAATACTTTACACCTAGCGCACAGCTGCCAAAACCGGCAGCTAGCTCGCTAGCTACCAAACAATCCGCTTGCGGCACGTAGATTATAGTAACAACAACGGCAACGACATCACTCAGTAACCAACATTCAACACATGGCCCCAACCGGCTGCGGGATTCAGCCTGCGGAGTAAGAAGCTCCTCGAAGTGAAGAGATTCCGGAGGCGTGGGAGTGAGCGCAAGGAGAACGCCGCGCAAAAATCTTCTCGCCAAGGTGAGCGGCGGTAATGCGACGGAGCCTTGCACGGTACTCGGATGAGCGAACCCACGGGGCCATAGCAGGACGCTACATGTCGTGCGCGTGGGGCAACGTAGATAGACGGCACCACAGCAAAATCAATTGTTGTGCTGCACTTCTATGCTCCCGAGGCTACGCTGCCCGTCGCCGCTAAGAAGGGTGGGGAAGAATGGGTCAAGTAACTCCCCCCCCACCCCCCACGATTCACACGCGCATGGGGAGGGCCGCTTGCACAACGAGCTCATCTCATCGTTCCATCTGCGTGTGGTGTCGTGGGGATTTTCCGCGACTTTGACTGCCACTCTGCCATTAGTCTCGACCACCCAGCCATCATCCCTTCTCGTAACCCCTCCCCTCCCACCCCTCCAAGCTCACGGTCAACAAAGTGAAGTCTGGCTTCACTATATAAGAGAGATTGGTGCCACAATGTTGTTGAGAATATTGGCACTTGTAACTAAGCAATATAAATACATTAATTATTCTGTTATTTCATTTAGAACTAGGTGGCAGCCAAACGAGACCTAATTCTCTTGAGCAACTCACGGTTGGCTGCGTAAATGAACTTAAAAGGGGATTTATCCGACGCTGATTCTGCCGTAGACAAAGGTAACATTGACCGCCACGTGCAGCGGTTAACGCAATGGGCGTAAACCCGTCCACTTAAGTTCGATTCCCGGGCCACGGCTAACAATTCAATCAGTGGGAGAGTAATACCAGATTCCAGATTCCACAATCACCCGCCAAATCCCCATCACCAGCCCACATCCCGCCAGTGGCTGTGAAAAAAAGATCCCTGGTGACCGTCACGGCGTCCAGAGGCCTTCATCAAGCAGTAGGTGCTATGGCAGGGCCGTGTGTTATGCTGAATTACATTTTGTGAGTTATTGGAAACCTCGTCTTCATGTTCAGCACTCGAAATCTGGAGTGGCAGTCGAAGGATGGAACACGGCCGAGAAGACGTCCGCCGCTGGGGAGATGGAGCGATTCGAGCAGCTCGCGCATTGAATTGTTACATCGAAGGGTCGTGAGATATGGCGACGGATTGGGGAGGTACTCATCCAGCAGTAAATAGATCGCGACCGACGATGATGATGATCGTTTATAGGGGTTTACGTCCTGTGCACCCGCACACAGACACCCTGGCAGAGAATTGGTATCTGAACATGGCCTGGACTTTTCCTCGGTCGATTCAGCCTCAAACGAGTACTTGATGATCAGATCCAAGTAGCATTACTAATCCACCAGGCACGGACTCTGTGGTGTAAAACATCAAGGGTTTATTTTTCTCACTTGATACTTTCCAGAAAGCTACTAGGCTGCTTTGGCGTAAGAATTTATCAGCGTAAGGCACTACTACAATCACCACTAGGGTACGAGATACGCTTATCCATAAGAATCCTATATTTAGGTACCCTATATTATTATTGTGCCATACATCCCTATAACAATATGATACCGCATATTCTCGAGGACCAAAATAATTCCCGGAACACCGTTACAGGCCGTGCTGGCTGAAATCAGGCGCTGAAAACAGCGACATTAACACACGTGGGGAAGTGACAATTGAAAGGCACTGTGCTTTGGGGACTTGGTAAACAGGGATTAGAATTACCCAAGCAGGATCTTGTCTGTAGTAAGCATTGCTCTGTTCGGCTCTGCTGAAGATCATGACTGATGATCGTAATTATGATGACGATGTATGTATGTTGAACTTCTTTCGCACCGTACGTAGCCAATCGTGCTAATGGGATACATTTAATAACAACAAAACTATTAAACTATTTTTTTATTTGAGCAGGTAAGGCCCACCGAGCTATATGGCTCTTTTTCAGAAGCGACCTGGTCAAAAACGATAGCTCAACGAAGTGGCTTATCACGTGGACATTTATAGCAGCCAAATACTCTCAACGTATGTTTCTAAATGGTGGTGGGGGGGGGGGTGGTGAAACCCGGAGGACTCGGAGAAAAATGCACGCAACCCTGGGGAGAACACGCAAACTCCAAATTTACAGCAGGCGTCAGGATCTGGATCGAACCCACGACCTCCTGTATACTAGACAGACGAGGTAGTTAACATCTCCCCACCCAGAGAACGTGCACCTGCCCCGCCTAGGCATTACGCCTATCATGAGCCAAGAATGCCTGTTTGTGTGTAACGCGCGTGACGTCACTCCACATGCCGCGCCCTCCACGTCATTAATATTCATGAGCGGGTGGATTTTTACACTGACGCAGAAGAAGGTCGAGCGGAAATACTTTTTTTCGCAAATTCGCTTTAAGTTTGACATTTCTTTATTGAAAGTGAATCTAATAAATAATTCTACGCAGCAACAAAGTGGATTTGGTGTGTTTATTTATTTCTTCAGCACTTGAGACAAAAAGGTAAGTCTAATTCATGTTTCCACATGATGGTAAAATAGACATTTATCAGTGATTTCCCAGATATTTTGATTTAAAGCTTTCATGACTGCAGGGATTCGCATTCTTGGTTCTTTCGGTAAAGTCACGTAGAAGTGAAACAATATTGTTTTATATTTTTGTTATTTTATTGTTTCCCTTCTACGTGACTTCACCGAAAGAACCAATAATATGATTCCCACATATTGTATCGAATTCCAATCTATTTCAACCCTAGCGACCGAAAGCAGAAAAAATAAAGTATCAGAGCAGTGAATTTGAACAAATTGAAGGTCAGTTATATAGTGCTACAGTGACATGAAGTGAAGTGTTTTATGACATAGGTTTGTGCAAGAATCACTGCCATTAATACAGCGCTAGAGTGAACTGCAGTGAAGTGTTTGACGACTTACTTTTCGTGCAAGATTCACCGCCATCAAATTGACACAAGCTACAATTTGACTCTGCTCAATTTTTTTTCTCTCCTAAATATTACAGCTTCCGTCCCAGGGGCAGGCAAAGCAAGCCGGTGTTTGTAAAATAAATGTGGCACTTTTTAAATAATTCAACAAGATCTGATTACCTTTCCCCCCCCCCGCCTCGTTTCGGCTCTCAGCGAGAGGCCTCGTGCCTCACCGAAGGCCCCCTCGGCGAGGAGGCCCCGGTCACGGGGATCAATGTCAGAAAGCTGACATCAATGTCAGAAAGCTGACATCAATGTCAGAAAGCTGACATTGATGCGACGCTGCAGCGATCACGCCTGGGGATTTGCCCGGTGCATTCACAGGGCAAATCACCATGATGATGGTGATGATGATTATGATGAGCCCAGCGTCACTGCTGGTGCTGATGATGGTGAACCAATTAATGCTGCTGCTGAGGATGATGATATTGGTGATTCTACTGCAATTCGGTTGGGATTATTATGATTGTTCTACTGCTTGCCGCTATGGTTATTGATTAATAACGATGACATCGTTGATTATGCTGCTGATGCTGCTATTGTTGTTCCTGCTGATGGTGACGTCTTTAATGGTACTCGCTGATGCTGATGGTCTCATTAATGCTGATGATGGTGATTCTACTCTGACTGCAGATGTTTCGAGACGATACTGATGAACTCAATTCTACTGATGTTTCCCTCCCCCCTATTAACTGCTCACAATAATAATTAGCTATTTATCCAGCGTCAGTCACAAATAAAAGTCTGGAGGCTACTTTTCACCAGGCCGCTGCATTGGGATGTTTAACAGAGGTCAAATATTTTGCACGTTTCTTGCGACGGGAGGAAAACTGGTGGACCCAGAGCAAACCCATGCAGGACATAGGTGGTGGGGGGGGGAGAGCAACGCGTACAAACTCCACACAGATAGGCATGAGAATCTTAGCCACTGTGTTAACCACTGTGTTAACCACCACTGTGTTAACTACCACTGTGTTAACCACCACCGTGTTAACCACCACTGTGTTAACCACCGCTGTGAAGTCACACGTGTTAACCACTGTGTTAACCACCACTGTGTTAACCACCACTGTGTTAACCACCACTGTGTTAACCACTGCTGTGAAGTCACACGTGTTAACCACCACTGTGTTAACCACCACTGTGTTAACCACTGTTAACCACCGCTGTGAAGTCACACGTGTTAACCACTGTGTTAACCACCACTGTGTTAACCACCACTGTGTTAACCACTACTGTGTTAACCACTACTGTGTTAACCACTGCTGTGTTAACCGCTGTGTTAACCACCAATGTGTTAACCACTGTGTTAACCGCCACCGTGTTAACCGCCACTGTGTTAGCCACTACTGTGTTAGCCACTGTGTTAACCACTGTGTTAACCACCACTGTGTTAACTACCACTGTGTTAACCACTGTGTTAACCACTACTGTGTTAACCACTACTGTGTTAACCACCAATGTGTTAACCACCAATGTGTTAACCACTGTGTTAACCGCCACTGTGTTAACCGCCACTGTGTTAGCCACTACTGTGTTAGCCACTGTGTTAACCACTGTGTTAACCACCACTGTGCTAACTACCACTGTGTTAACCACCACTGTGTTAACCACCATTGTGTTAACCACTATGTTAACCACTACTGTGTTAACCACGACTGTGTTAACCACCACTGTATTAACCACCACTGTGTTAACCACCACTGTGTTAACCACTGTGTTAACCACCACTGTGTTAACCACTGTGTTAACAACCACTGTGTTAACCACGACTGTGTTAACCACCACTGTGTTAACCACCACTGTGTTAACCACCACTGTGTTAACCACTACTGTGTTAACCACCACTGTGTTAACCACTACTGTGTGTAACCACTACTGTGTTAACCACCACTGTGTTAACCACTGTGTTAACCACCACTGTCTTAACCACTGCTGTGTTAACCACTGTGTTAACCACTGTGTTAACCACCACTGTGCTAACCACCGCTGCGAAGTCACACGTGTTAATCACCACTGTGTTAACCACCACTGTGTTAACTACCACTGTGTTAACCACCACTGTGTTAACCACCACTGTGTTAACCACTGCTGTGGAGTCTGCCGCTAAGACGTGCGCGTCATTGTTGTTGTTGTTGTTTGTGTTCCCAGGTTAATTCTCGCAGTCAACCTCACCGGCCGCCAAAAACCCACCACCCATCGCACATCGCTCAGCCTTGTTGTCAACATCAACATCAGCATCGACAACAGCGGTAGCAATAGTAACAGCAGCAGCAGCAATTGCGATCAAATTAAAGCAACATTATCTGCAGCAATAGCGGCAGCAGGAGCATCGGTTGCTACAACAACAACAGCAGGGGCATCGGTTGCTACAACAACAACAACAGCAGGGGCATCGGTTGCTACAACAACAACAGCAGGGGCATCGGTTGCTACAACAACAACAACAGCAGGGGCATCGGTTGCTACAACAACAACAGCAGCAGGGGCATCGGTTGCTGCAGCAGCAGCAAACAGAAAATCAACGCCATTAACAGCTGATGCTACAGCAACAACAGCAGCAACAGGAGCAACAGCAGAAAAATCTGCAGCAGTGAAAACAACATCAGCAACAACAATTCACAACAACAGAAGCAGTAGCATCAGCAACAGCAGTGGTAGCAACAGCAGCAGCAGTAGTTGCAACAACAGCAGTATAATTAGCAGCAGTAGCAACAACAGTAGCATTAGCAGCAGTAGCAACAACAGCAGTAGCATTAGTAGCAGTAGCAACAACAGCAGTAGCATTAGCAGCAGTAGCAACAACAACAGTAGCATTAGCAGCAGTAGCAACAACAACAGTAGCATTAGCAGCAGTAGCAACAACAACAACAGTAGCATTAGCAGCAGTAGCAACAACAACAGTAGCATTAGCAGCAGTAGCAACAACAGCAGTAGCATTAGCAGCAGTAGCAACAACAGCAGTAGCATTAGCAGCAGTAGCAACAGCAGCAGTAGCATTAGCAGCAGTAGCAACAGCAGCAGTAGCATTAGCAGCAGTAGCAACAGCAGCAGTAGCATTAGCAGCAGTAGCAACAGCAGCAGTAGCATTAGCAGCAGTAGCAACAGCAGCATTAGCAGCAGTAGAAACAGCAGCAGTAGCATTATCAGCAGTAGCAACATCAGCAGTAGCATTAGCAGCAGTAGCAACAGCAGCAGTAGCATTAGCAGCAGTAGCAACAGCAGCAGTAGCAGCAGTAGCAACAACAGCAGTAGCATTAGCAGCGGTAGCAATAACAGCAGTAGCAACAGCAGCAGTAGCATTAGCAGCAGTAGCAACAACAGCAGTAGCATTAGTAGTAGTAGCAACAGCAGCAGTAGAAACTGCAGCAGGAGCATTGCTGTTGGCAAATAACGACTGTATGAGCACATGGATGAGTGGGGAGGAGGAGGAGGTGGTCACAGTGAGGCTATGGAAGTGAGACCCATATGAATAGCAAGGTGTATAACGTTAATTCTCATGCCCTTTATTTACGCAGGAAAGCCTCGCCGAATCTCAAGGTTCATTTTCAGGAGGGTCCCCCATTCAGTCACATTAAACGAGTGTTTCAGAATCAGAATATTTATTTGTACTGCCGGAGGAATCCGATGAGCTACAAAGCTCCTTTTCACAGACGTCCGGTAGTTTGGCACGCTGGAGGAAATAAGCGAAAACCCACGACGCACACAAGGCGGGGTAGACACTACGGCGTCGCACAGATTGATTCAGGTATCCATTGCTGCACCGCCATTTCCTGGCCACCTCGTGGGCTTAGCCTGAACCGGATCGTATTCCCAAGCACGTGGCCTGCCATCAAAGCACCAACCAAGGCTCAATCCCACTTAGTTTGGGAGACCCCGTCTAGAATCCAGGACGTTTGAGAACCGGGCGCGCGACTTCATTCTGTGTTTGTTGTGTCATTCTCCACCACCACCAAAGCGATGAGAAATCTCAGCGGCTCCACCACCACCGCCTCCTCGTCAACCACAACGCTGACATCCAGCGAAGACCAAGGCCACCCGCGGGCCTTCAGGGCGACCGTGGCCGGCGTCTTGCTGCTCGAGATCGCCCTGGGCCTCGGCAGCAACCTGACGGTGCTGGCCTTTTACGCGCAGCGCCGCTCGCACCTCGTTAACTCTGTGAGCATCTTCGTGACAGTCAACCTGCACGTGATCGACGCTCTGCTGTGCGCCGTGTGCGCGCCTCTCAGCGTCGCCTCCTTGCTCTGGGAGGTGGACAGGGATGATTGCGGCGGAGATGGCGATGGCTGGGGGTGGACAATCGACGGAGAGCCGCCGCGGTCCAGCGCGGTCGCCAGAGGATCCCAGCTGGCAGTGGCCCACGAGGCGTGCGTGGCCTTCGCGGGCGTGTCCACGGCGGCCAACATGCTGGCCATCAGCCTGGACCGCTACGACATCGCGGTGAGGCCCGCCAAGCGCTTCATGACGCGGGCGCGCTCTGCGGGCGCCCTCGCCATCGTGTGGCTCCTCTCCGCGGTCGCGTTCCTCACCCCGTTTCTCGAGTCGAACTTATCCCCGGCAGCCGACTTCGCCGCGGGCGGCCACGTCGCGTCCGCCTCGAACGCGACGACTTCCAACCGACAGCAGCAGCAGTCCCACCACGACCGCAATGAGCGGGAACAACAGCTTCATCAGCGGCAAGAGGATCAGAACGCCCCCCTACATCATCAGCAACATCAGCATCAGTTGCCGATGATGATGGCGGGTTGCCACTGGCTGCGCTACCACCTCGCCCTGCAGATCCCCATCTGCGGAGGCACCGCGGTGGCGATGCTTGTCTTCTACTCGAGACTCGTGCGCGCGCTGCGCATCAGGGTGGTGCCGAGCCGAATGGCGCGGCCAGATTCGCGAGGGCGCAACAGCAGCGGCAACAACAACAACAACCACCACCACCGCCGCCGCTGCCACCACCACCACCGTCGCAGCCGCCACAACAGCATTGGGATAAGCGGCTTGGCGCTCGCACGCAACGGAACTCCCAGAGGCGCCAACGTCGCCACCAATGAGCACCCACCGTCGCGCGTTGCGTGTGCCGCGCGGCGCGAAGGAGCCCGCGGTGGCAGCGGCGGCGGCGGTGCTGGTGGAGGAGGAGCGGGAGGCGTCGGCGCCTCCGTGTCCGTCATCCTCACCCTCCACCGCGCCATCAAGCGCTACCGCCAGCGGCGCAAAAACCAGCGGCGCCTCTTCCGGATGTCCCTCGTCATCGTCTCCACGTTCGCGCTCTGCTGGCTGCCCCTGACGCTGCTCAACGCCGCGGCGCTCTGGATGGGGCCCGACCCGCGGGGGGGGTCGTCGCGCGTCGCCCTCGCCCGGCCCAGGGCCGCGTGCCTCGCGGCCGCCTACGCGGGCCCCGTGCTGCACCCGCTGCTCTACGCCTTCTCCAGGCAGAAAGTTCGCCGGGCGCTGGCGGCCCGAGGGGTCGGGGTCGGCCTCGTGGTCGGTCTGGGGCTCGGGGCGGTGAGGCGGCGCGTCGAGGCGTTGCGCGCCGAGGACGCGTCCGTCGGGCGCCCGCTGGTCGAGACTCAACTCGTGGTGGCCCCGCAACCGAGGGCCCAACTCCAACCCGGTCTCTCGGCCGACCCCTAGCTCGGAGGGCTCGGGGGGTTGGTTGGGGGGCCTCACGGCAACCGGAATCGCTCACGGGGTTCACGCAGCATGGCGAGGCTATCGCACCTGCTCCTCAGAGGTGTTTATTATCTACAAAACCGTGATAATGTAGGTTTTCTTTTTTTGGTCCACGTAACTCCTCCTCCCTCGACTGCTGCACCGGTGTCAATGACCGAGAGAGAGTTGTCATTTTGCAAGTGTGCTGCGATTCTACGAGATGTCCCGGGAGAAATGGGACCCTTTGTCGTGGCAATTCGACCCGTCGGTCCTGGTGCTAGTTTAATCCGCTCTAACATTCACAATAGCACAGCAGGCAACGTGAGCCCCCGTTTCAAAAGGAATCCAAATGGATAGGGAGTTGATGTTGGGCAGGATGTGGTGGTGGTGGTGGTGATGGGGGGGCAAGGGGCAGCTCCGTGGAGGAGGAGAATTAGTGGAGGAGAGTTAGAGACGATCACGTTTCTCACGTCGAGTACGAATTGTTGATATTTACCCACGAAATGTGTTTTTACCTATGGCAACTGTTATCGTTGTTGATTACAAATAAAGGGAAGCAACGAAAAGAAACGGCGGTAAATTCTATATTTTGGTTTGTTTGAAACACTCGGTTTTGGCAACAACAACTACCCCCAACGAATGCATTGCAGTAATACGTCTGCGCGTCGGGGTTGGTTTCCTCTTAGTTTTAATGTCCAGGAGTTTTTTCCTGGGATTGTTATGAAGCGCTGTGGGGCCCTTGTGTGAATGGCGCTGTATAAAATACAAACTGAGTTCCACTTACTGAGTACCTCCCTCAACCTGAACGTCCTTCCCACTCGTCATTACATAAACCAGTGGCGTCACTATCGAGTCGGACAAGGCTCTCCCCCCCATACATTTCACTCGTTGTACCCGGGAGGGCCCATGCCCACCACGCTACGCCACGCCACTGGTTGTCATTCACAATTTTATTTTAGCCAACAAAAAATAATTTTCTTGGGATGGCCCAGTGGCACGCGAAAATCAGGAGGATACGTCTCGTTAAACGAGGTCACCGCACCGACCTAAAAAAAAAAGTTGAGCTTAATTTAGAGTCGTTACCAACCTAAAGTTTCGTATCTTGGTAAAATTAAAATCGTTTTTTTTGGGAGTGGTCAGCGTCCACAGGACTAATAATTCTTAACGTCGGGGCCCACGGCGTGGATAGTGATTTATCTTTTGATATAGGACCCCTCCTTTCCACCGAGGTGTCTGAGAGTGCTTAACATCACTTCTAATCTCAAGCAGTTGAAAGGAAAACCTACGGTGACGTCTGTCCCTCTGGGCAACAGGTGACTCAACACGTGACCTGCAAACGGGCATTAGTCTGCCAGACGGGGCGGATGACTGCTGTGTGTAATAGTAATTAGGACGCAGTAAGAGCTGATGGTTTATAATCCAATACAATAACAAAATTTAAATTGGCAATCGATGTTTCGCCCCTCGAAAACAAAATCCTTAAAATAAAAAAGGGAATCGGGGAAACTGCAATCGTCCAAAAATCTGTTAATTGGGGCGCATCGCTTCTTGAAGGCGCTAATTTGTCGTTGAGAGTGGGATAATTGGCTCGTGGTGAGACTCAAAGACCTTCTAGTCCGAGCATTTCCCGTCTTACTTCTCTGCCAATTGGTACCGCGTGCGACGAAGCTCGGAGGACAATCTGCGACGGAGCTCACGGGACAATGTTGTACTGTACTCCTGTGGCGGTGAGAAAGCGTGGAATTAAATAAGGCCCTCCCCCTCCGGGTTTTTTTTATTTTCTCCGCGCAACGCGTGGGCTGTCTACCGCTGCTTAAGCGCCACACGCGCAGTGGACAGACACGCCGCTGACTTGCCACGATGGCCGGCTGTAGTAGTTCGTCGTGCACGGTAGGAAACCTGGGGGTTGGTGGATCACGCACCGTGATATTACTCCCACCGCCGAACGGCCATGCCACTCTGTGGACGCGTCTCCTCCTCCCCCCCACCCCCCACCGTCTTGATACGCCAACTTCCTGCGGCAAATCGCGCTCACTTCGGTTAGCGGCCGACGTTCGAAGTGAGAACCGCGACCCACCCCCCCCATCAAAGGAATGGCACCACCCCTTTAATTGGGCTTAAGCCACACGATTACTTGGCATCCGATGGTTCGACTTCGCCAGAAATGTCACCGTTGCATCTGCGACCGGTGGCCTCCTGGCGATCGTAGAGCTCAGTGCGAGAGGGGAGACGCCTGTCACTCACTTTGCGGACGCGTTGCCCACTGTCTCGATGCGCCAACTCCAGCAGCACACAGAGCACTTCGGTCAACGTTCTAAGTGAGAACCGCGACCCCCTCCCCCACCACCTCAAAGGAATGGCGTCGCCTTCATGGTCACCACCGCCCCCCCCCCACCCCGACGTGATCCGTGGAACAAACAAATCACTCGAAACGCCGGTGTACGGCAGCCATGGGCAGCAGTTGATGCGAGCGAATGCTGTCCCAAGAGGTGACTCGTTTGGGGCCGCGGTCCTTCGCTAGCATGCGTGATGAATGAATGAATGGGGCAAAGTAAGTTGCCGTTCGATAAGCGCTCTCCAGTATCACGTGGGGAACTCGGACACAACAACACCACATCTCTAACTTAACACTTTTTTTTGTCGAATGGACTAATTTTTTTTATTGTGATGACCTTCTTTTTGATGTTTGTGCTTTTTTTAGTTTTGGTACCATTTCTTAATGTGCTTATTCATTTAATTTTGCTTGGCAGTACGGGATTCCATTTGCTTGGCAAGTGGCCTCATGGAGAAACCGACTCAATGTGAAAAAAAGGAATGCGGGAATTTCCACCGCTGGCTTACGATCGCCAGTCGAACTGAGCACTTGCGCATTGGTTAGTTGAGCCTGTGGGTAGTGGCTTTAATTGGGGCCAAAGTTCTTTCTTGTTTTCCACGTGGAGGGAAAATGGGAATTCAATGCTTGATGCATAAAACACACAATGCAGCACATATCCAATTAACTACATCACCTGCGGGTGCTGCGAGAGAATGAGAAATGAATTAATGAATAGATAATCGCACGTGAAATGCCCTCCCTCCCCATCCGAATTGAAGTCAGAGGCTGCCATCGTCACACGCCGACCCGACCAATGCACGCACACTCACCAAGCATGCGCGTCGCTCGTAAATGTTTGCATTTTAAATACAACGTTGAGGCTGTGCCAGAGAGAAGTCATTCATTCGACGAGGGATTCATTTATTTGACATTAATTTTGTACGTCTATCGGCTGTCAGCAGTGCTTATTTAGCAGAATTGGTTGTTCCATCATCGCCGCTTTATTCCCCGTAATTTACGAGCGATGTTTGCGCACGGGAATATACGGGCACACCGGGGCGGTGTTGAGATGAAAATTAAAACGAGCAAAATAAAAAGCCGCTCGGGCTTAATGGATCTGCAACGACGGAGCTCAAAGAGCGAGCGAGATGCTTTTGTCGCGTGCCGGAGGGAAAACGACCCCGCGATGGGCAATGAGGACAGATGTCCCGGCCAGAGTGGCCATCACCTGACCCGCTGGGACACCAAAGACAAAGATCCTCCCGTATATAGCCTGAGCACGCTGTTGGGGGCAAGCGAGGGGGTGAGTGGCCAGCGCCACGCCATGGCCGCCTTCGTCTCCCTGAAGTGGCGATGTTTACTACACCACCGCAGCACCAGGTACTCATTTGAGGCCGAGTCGACCTAGGGGAGGCCCAGAAACCGGTTCAGATAATCGTCACAAGTATTGGCCGCGAGCGGAGAATCGCATCCCGGGTCACCGGGTCACCGAGTTCGTAGCGCAGCGCGGTAACCGCAACGCCAACAACAACAACAACCGCCATTCGCCACTAAGTGGCAGTGACGTCGCCAGTGCCAGGCTAGGTGCACGTTGAGGCCACGTGAAGTGTCGAACGCCCGCCGGCAGGAGGTCATGGGGCAGACCCAGCAGGTGCCACGGGTCGACCGACTGAGATGAGTGGCCGATGCATCACCGGTGCCCCCCTACTGTGCCAACCGCACCGCCAACACACACGCACACACGGACGCACACGCGGACACACACGCACACACGCACTCCCAGTTCACCGGAGATCCTCATCGGCCATGAACAAATCCATCTGCGGGATGAAAGCTGTCGCCAAACATCCGCCTCGTCCCCACCTCTCAGGGCTCCGCGGATGCAGAAATCCACCGACCGCCTCCGTTTCATCGCTAACATCTCCACAGCCGGGCACGTTCCCATCCTTTGGCTGCCAACTCCGTCGTTAATCTCGGCCACCCGTCAATCATTCCTTCCAGCGACGTGTAAGGCTCCAGAACAAAGACCCCCCCCCCCACGTTGTATATGCCGGGTATGAAAATTTGATGAAAATAATGAAGATTCAATGAAATTTGGAAATAGGCATAATTATCCGAAATAATGCTAATTGATGTAATTATGCGCATAAATTATGCTAATTCGAGAGATATTCATATTTATTTATGCAAATGTATGCGATTATGCCAATGTACGCAGTTATGAAAATTAGGCTCAACCTCATTGTCGAGGGTAGTATTTTAAATCGGGATCGTACAATTAATTGTATGAAGTTATGCAGGTGTCCTGTAAGTATGCTAGATTAAGCTCGGCTTCAAAATCTAGGTTTGTATTATCAATCGGTATGATGCAATTATTCTCGCTTTAACATTTACTGATTATGTATTAGTGTGTTTATGTCAGGTCTCCAAATTCAAATCTCACCGCAGGATACAGTTCTTATAATTAAGATTATTATGCATGAACTTAGGAAGGCACCACTCAGACACTTCTGGGTTAAGCAATTTTAATTTCTAAACAAAAACATAAGACTCTAATATGCAAACTCTTATGCTTGGAATCGTCAACACAGTACTCCTGGAGATGTTCTCCTCATCCATCCATACATTTAACCCTCAATGATCACGTTGTTAAACTGGGTAACCGAATAGTTGATTCATTCCTTAGAGTAACGCGAGCATATACGGTGATAGGAAAAAGTCCTTAAAAATTCATGCAACGATATTCATACGAAGGGCAATAAAGAAACTTGACCTGAAGTCAAAGGTACACGGCAATGAATTCATTGGGAAGATTATGTAATTGCAAAATGTCTTGGAACGATGTTGTGCGACAGTGTGCCTGCTTCAGCAAATGCTTATCAATTGGCTGAGGCTTCAATTAATTCGCGGGCAAGTTTCTGTGATCAAAAGAACGATTTCAACACAATATTCTCCCTGTGAGTGTGTAGATTCGTAACGTAGGTTTCTAAACGTTGAGTTTCATGAATGAATTCATTGGTAATAATTGTGCAATTAAAAAGAAATAAAAAATAACGACTAAAATACTTCTAAATGACTGTATCCACGTAACTCAATGGACCGCAATGTTCTTCGTTATCAGCTAGTAGTTGACGCACTTATCGTGAGTCTTCTTGTACGTGTTAATGTGTGAGTGTTGTTGATCTTCTTGCGTGAAGCAAACGGTGAGGTTGGGCATCCCTTGTATCAAAAATGTGTTTGTCCCCTGCGGAGCGGTGAGGGTGTGAGGGTGGGCGTGTCTTACAACGGTGGGCGTGTCTTACAACGGTGGGCGTGTCTTACAACGGTGGGCGTGTCTTACAACGGTGGGCGTGTCTTGCAACGGCCTCGTTGCTTTTTCTTGCTCGGGGAGTCGGCTTAAGCTGCCCGTCCGCTGGCAGATTCAGGCTCCTTCCACTGCTGGAGGAGCTGCGTTGCACGCGCTCACTCCTGCCCCGTGCTCTTTGTCGATGCCCGATTGCGCGTGCAGTTCGTTCGCTGGCGGCAGACACTTTCTTGACTGCCAGAATTCACATTCCTTGGTTCTCTTGGTGAAGTTACATCGATAGAAATATACAATAAGAAACAATATGTGAGTTGAATAAGGGTGAAATAAAATAAGTAATAATAAAGCCACTAATATAGACTGCAGTCTATCATGTCGACTTATTCTTATAGCCAAGCTTTAACTTTTTCTGTACAAAAAAAAAATCAGTTATAATGTCCGTTTGCCCTGTGCTCTATGACCGTGCCTGTGATTCTGGATATTTGTTTGTGAACTGTCAAAAAATGTCAAGCAGGTCATGGTATGTGGTCCTTTGGCAATCCGGAGATTCTGCAGATCGTCGTCGTTAACCTACCTTTGCCCCCGGAGTTTATCATTTAATGGCCTTTTACGACCTCCAGCTGCTTGGTGCTTGTGGGAGGTAGCGGGTTTGAGGGTGTTTATTTATTTATTCATCGATTACTTTTTTTAATGGCAGAATTATTTTTAATATTATTTTTTTGGAAAAAGGCACTATAGATACACAACACCCCCTGTGCTGTTAGCGAGTAGCAGTTATGAAGGCCCACACGGCACACTCGGGGGTGGGTGGCACGCTGGTGGTGCTGGCCGTGAGCGGGAATCGAATCCTTGTCGCCAGGTTCGTAGCGCAACGGTCTAACCGCTACACCACCGCTCCCCACAGAACAAAGATCCCCCGTGTAGCCTTAACAGACTGTTGGGGCAAGCGCTGTTAGCGAGCACCTATGAAGGCCGGAACGGTACACGAGGGGGTGGGTGGCCAGCACCACGCCCGACCGCCTTTGTCTCCCCAGTGACGATGCTTACACACCGCACGAGGTACTCATTTGAGGCTGAGTCGACCAAGGGGAGGCCCAAGACCGGTTCAGATAATCGTCACCGGTGTTGGCCGTGAGCGAGAATCGAACCCCGGGTCACCGGGTTTGTACCGCAGCGTAGCGCTAACCACTACACCACCGCTCCCCACAGAACACCCACAGAACACCCACACACCCACACCCCCACACACCCACACCCCCACACCCCCACACACCCACACCCCCACACATCCACACCCCCAAACACCCACACACCCACACACACCCCCACACACCCCCACACCCAGACCATCCTTGCGCACGTGATGTTCCGTGTCAAGGGATTTCCAGGTGAAATATCTTATTGAAGGTAAAATTGTGCATTTCCTTAACTGGTCGATACGGTATCTCTAATTTGTGTTTGTTTCCTGACCCGTGCGTTGCTATCTTTATGACTCGGGCATAATTCCAAAGTCTGAATCGTTCCAACAATGCTCCATTGCACCGGTTTCACACGTTTCCTTTTTCTCCGTTCCTACATTTGTGTTTGTTGCAGCGGCAATGTTGATAATTCACGTCACAGTCGGCGACATGCATTGAAGAAAAAAAATACACTCAACGAAACTGCCGCTAATAAGTCAATTATTTATCAATAAATTAAGAATAAACTATTGGCAATAGTTAGATATTAATATTTATTACGAGTAAATATGTTTTACATTTATGTTCGTTATTGTTAGCTTTGTGCTGTGATAATTGATAGAGGTGTATATGTTTAGGTAAGGGGCTGTCCATAAATGACGTCACGCAACTATGGGGGGGGGGGGGGTTAGACATTTGTGACGATGTGTGACGAAGGGGGGGGGGGGGTTTGAGAAATGTGACGTCACATCAAAATGCGCAACTTTAAATAAATATAGACAACACGTTCTACTTAATTAAATAGACTTTTTAATACATGTTTTCTCCTACAACGTCAGAGTTCAGCGCCGCATTAAATACACACTACAGTGAAAATAGTTTAAAGCGATTTGAGGCATGTTTTATTTTGGGGGGGCGAGCTTTGTGACGTCATATTTGAGGGGGGGTCTGACTTTTTGTGACGTCGTGTGACGAAGGGGGGGGGGGGTCAAAATCCTCCAAAATCGCGTGACGTCATGTACGGCCCCTAAGGAGTCGAGTTGGACTGACATCCCTAATAATGATTAATTCAATGGGAAAAACCATTCCCATTCACGAAATTTCGTTTGACGCGCATTTACAGAAGAGCGCATCCCTTTCGTAACTCGAGGGGCATCTGTGCGTGGTACGGTGTGTAAACATCGTCACGAGGGAGACAAAGGCGGCCAGGTGTAGCCCTGGTCCCCTCGTGTAACGTGCCGACCTCTATAGGCGCTCGCGAACAGAACTTGCCCCCGAAAGTCTGTTCAACGCAACATTGAGGTGTCTTTGTGCACAGTAAAATCACCGAAATCTCTCACTTAAAGGGAGAAAAATTGGTACACGTGGAAAGGTTTATGACAGTGAATGGCTCCGCGTGGAGTGGCATTTGCGAAATCCGAGCACAATCATATTGCAGCACACGGAACAGCACGAACCTTTAGCTTGGACAAAGCACAGCCAGCTAGCTAGCTGTACCACGCTAATGAGACGTAAGAAGGACGGACCAATTCACATCCTGACAAAATCGCTGAAACATATATATTGTGATTTCTCAATTGTGATGGAGACATGGAGGGAGGGGGGGATGGCAGTAAAAAATGAACAAACCAGATTGCATCTTGACTTAAAGCTTTCGTGACTGTAGATATCTACTTGACTTTACCGAAAGACCCAAAGAATATGAAAACCAGATTGCAGTATAAAGTTGGTGGTTTTGTCTTCTAATCCGGTAGATGTGTGTGCGCGCGTGCGATTAGATTTGTGTAACCATTTTGACACCTTCTGGAGTGTCTCCATAATCCAGTGAATGCTGCAATAAAAAAACATGCCACAAGACTGTTAACGAGGCCTGCGTGTCCAACAGGCAAGTGAGGAGTCCCGAGCCGCCACGGGCAATGGATGCCTTGTCACTATTCAAGAGTTGCAATTAGATGGAATGAATATATATCTTTTTAAAATTCTCGTTTGTGTTATTTTTGTCTAATTCCCCATCATTTGGCCAAAATTTACAAATTGCCTAAATATACATATGTATATATAAAAAAATTGCCGTATATGATTTTAACGTAGCCGGGACGAATTGTAAATAACCAACTCTCGCGCGGGCACGATGCGACGCGGGCATCGTGCGAGCACGAACCAATCCCATCGGATGGATTGTCACCCGGCCGGTGTGGTGCACATTCCTGTTTCGGAGTTGGAGCCCACGATAAAAACACAAAAACGACCCTGTTTGTGCCACAGTGCAAGGCGATACATTCGTAGAAAGCATTCGGCGCGTGTGTTAACATCGACGTCTGTATAGCGGTTTGCTGTCGCTAGAAGTAGATTTGTTTGTGTTAACCCACCTATCATTATTCTCGGGTTAATATTTTAGTCGCAACTTCTATTTCAAGGCGTGTCATTAATAGCAAGCTTACAGCGGAACATACAATCGTTTTAAGACACCGCGGGGGTTTAATTTTTTTACCCAAGAAGTATAAAAACCCGAACTCGAGGTGTGCCAACCCTGCCCACTCACGACAGTCAGCGACTTGCAAATGAAAAAAAACCTAAGACCTAAAATAAAATAATGATGCCTCCGAAAAGCGAAAATGAAAAACCGCAGTTATTAATCTGTACAGCCCCTGGGACGCGACGAGCTCTGGGGTCAAACGCGAATGCTTTTAAATGAGCTCTGAGAAAGAAATAAAAAAACCCGGGTTTCATTATTAATCAGAGGCAGCTCACCCTCAACTCCCAGCCACCTTTGTTCCTTCAAGCCACCCCGAACGGGGTGGGGAGCGGGGTGGTGGGGGGGTGCCATCCCTCGTCCGCTTAATTACTCGTCTCTCCGGTGTCCGAGATGTCTCGAACACGAAGGAGCCTCTTCGACGCGCGCGAGACACCGTTTCAGTTGCCGTTGCTCTAGCGAGGCACTGCCGTTGCGGGCGCCGCGCTGCTTTGTGGCGTCCCTGTCGTTCGACCGCAGCCGTTGTTATTCGGGATGCGAAGACAAAAAGGTAATTTAACAACAGCAGCAGCAGCAGAAAGGAATACGCGGCGGCGTTAACGGCGTGGACATATCCAGCGTGCCCTTTAGCGCCGCACACGTAAAGGCACGTCACCCAGGGTACAAGCACCTGTTTACCACACACACACACACGTATAATAATATACCTCTAACCGAATGAACAAACGTCGACGACAGTGTGATTGATATGACACGTACGCGGTATTATTTCACAATAATAAAGGCCGTGCACTTTTTATTCGAAAGACAAACCAATTTCCCTCTCGAGTCTCGCGTGCCCGCTCTACACACTCGGCACCCTGGCACGTAACATCGATGACGATCATTCAACGGGTACCCACTCGCTTTGGCGTTACTCGGCAAGTCTGCCGAGGATAAGTGCCCCGGTAGAGGTCCACGTGTGCACTGGAGACTTCATTTCCCACTCGATATCTTGTGGCACCCTGCTCGGCTGGCTTGGAGTCGAGATTATCAGCATAAGGCACTACCACTAGAGTACACAATTGGCCTATTCGTAATAATTATACGTATTTTTGTGTTTAGTTTGCTGTTCTTCCCCCGCACCGCAGATTAGCATGGTCGGTAACACACAGTGTGAAAGAAGTTCGACATACATACATCGTACCCTATATTGCTATGAACAGGTTTATAAAAGTTAGATTCTGTGTACTCGACATTACCGACAGTGCAGATTTCGTAAAACCAGTTAACAAGAGTAATGCGGAATGGACGTGGCGTGCCACACGAATTCCCGTAACCAAGATCTCCGTTGCGTACGAGGCTCGGAGGCTGAGGTGTACTACGTCGCCTCTGATTTCCCTCGTGTATCGAGAGCTCTCCAAAATCCAAACACAGGTGGGAAATGCTACAACAACGAAAACAAAAACTGACCAAACATAACCAACAAGACACAAGCGAAAGAGTCCTGAGACTCACTGGAAATTTACCTGGACAAAAATTATAATCACTCTAAAACGAGAATTGGCGTACGGGTATTATACGATGATTATGACGACTGGCTGGAAGGGGGCAGAGATCAAAGGTCAATATGTCAGGACAGAGAATCTCCGAGGTGGCTTCACCTTGCCACTGCTCCCATCCCTTTGCCGGGCCCAGCAACGATTGCTCAGTTGTAACCTGGCACTGATACTATTCAATCAGCTAAAACACCTTGTGAGAATAAATATCTAATATCTATGTTTTCCTAGAGACTATATATATAAAAACTTAATATATTTAAAGTTTGTCTACGATCAAAGGAACCCGGAATGCCTCCGATATCACGAGCTATCGGAAGCGCAACTGGTTTTGAGCCTGGACAAGTGCTTGGATTGACGATCGCCTTGCACAACACGTGTTATGGGCTGATCCAAGGCTGCATTTCTTTACAACTGTTTTTTGTAGTTAGTTCGTTCTCCTTTCCCCCACCCCTCCCGATTAGCAGGGTGGGCTACGTGCGGTGCGAAAGCAGTTCAACACACGTACGTGCGTTGTGGGCAGCAGAGGGCAGTGCGGGGAAATTGTTGTACAGCACTTTCTACCACTTCCTACAACCCACTGGATGACGTAGTTTATGTAGAGTTTTCTCCGGGTTTGCTCGGAGAATAGAACAGGGGTGCCACGTGACTCGTATCCAACCACAGCCATTGCGAGATTTGTGGAGAAACATTTTCCACATCCACAATAGAGGTTTTTTTTTGGGTTAAATATAAATGTGTCGTTAAACCCGCCACCACCCGACGCAGCCAATTGGTAAGGTTTGTCACGTAAAAAACGACATCACATCGATCAATCTATCTGGGAACGAATCAGGAAGTTGTCTCCACAAACCTGGCTGTCGCCTGATAATGCTCGTTGTAATTACTGGCGAAACGTCGTACTCAAATTGTAAATTTTGTGGATTTACACTCCAACACACCGGTGTGCTGTACTAGTAACGAATTGGCCACGTTCTGTTTACGTGACAAACCTTACTAGTTGGCTGTGTTCGGGTGGTGGCGGGTTGAACGACACGTTTATATTTTTACGTGATCTAACCCAAAAAAGACCCTGTATCATGGATAATATCGGTCGTGAAAACCTCTTCGGATTTTCCACATCGGCGGTAAAACTCGAGTGACCATGCTGACCAGCAGTCACGTCGAGAATTAAACCCTTGGCATGTGACCAATCGGCACCTCAGAGTCATTGGGAGAGGAACGCTCGAGGCGGCCGCTGTCCTGGACAGACCCAGCCGCCACGGTGGCTAAGAGATGTTAACTACCTCGCCGGGTATACAGGAAGTCATGGATTTTGATCACTACCCCGACACCTGCTGATATTTGGAATGTGCGTGTTCTCCCCATGGTCGCGCGAGTTTTCTCCGGGTCCCCACCACATTCAGAATCAACAGCACGCGTCTGGAGCATGTTGGCTGCGCTAGGTTTCCACGTGACGGTAAACCACTACGTTGAGCTATCACAAGCGATGGCCAGGTGTCTTCTGAAAAATAACTAAATAGCTCGGCGGGCGCCTTCCTCAACACGTTGTCAAATTTTTAAAAAAAATCATTGATAGTGTTTTTTTAAAAATGGTTTAATCGCTGCCCACCGCGCACCGCTCGTTGATCCCCGGGGCGGGGCGCCACTAGGTGGTCTTGCGGCTCGCCAAGAGGTGCATCCACCAGTTCACCTGCACGGTCCAGCCCTTGTCGATGCAGTGCTCGATCTCGCTGCGGATGTGCGCCTCGGCGTCGGCCTCGGTCGCCCTAACCACGAGAGCCTCGCGCATGTGCTCGATGTCGCGCGGGGTCACCTCGGGCATCCCCGTCGTCGCCATCATGTTGAAGAGCGTGATGAGCAGGTTCTTGTGGCGACGCAGGGCCAGGTACGCGCGGCAGCACGTGTCCTGTTTGGGGCGGTGTGGGGGGGCGCGGCGGTTGGGGGGGGGGGGGGCGGGCGTCAGAGGTTTAGAGGCAAAAGATCAATCCGTTGCTTCTGTCTCCGTGTCAGTTCCGGCGACTGTTTATGCGGTTGCCTTATGGCGTAAAATCATCGTCGTCATCATTATAATCATCGTCATTGGGCACTTGGTCAATCGAGTGCTGGATGAAGATGCCCCAAACGATTTAACCGCTCCATCCTCTTCTGTTGACAAACTCAAGCTCTTATTCGACGTCCGCATATTTACCCAATGGTGCCACCAGCAGTTGCCAAACGATAAATCCGACGCTGACAGTGCCGACAGTGGTAATTCGCTTTTAAAGAGAACACGCTTGAATCCGGGGCGTCTCAGAGAGCGCATTTACACGCGATAAGCGACGTGGAATCGCACAGCTCATCGCAAAACTATTAAAGGGCAACCCCCAGCAGCAGCTGTCCCTGTGTGGCACAAGGTGACCCAGCGCCTGGCCTGCAATCGGTCACGAGTCTGCCAATAGGGCGGGGGGGGGGGGGGGGTGATGATTGCCGCTGTGCGTAAACTCATTTCGAATTTGGACAGATTTCGACCGTGACGCCTGCACGCAATGGCCCAGCCCGTTCCCAAATGAAGTCGGAGGGCATCTTTGACGTCCACTGTGAAGCACTCGGCGCGTACTGAACGTTAACCGTTCTCGCACAGCACAGTAATAACCAGGGCGGGCCTGCGGGTTTTCTAACCGGTCGCAAGCGACAGTATGTACGTATGTTGAACTTCTTTCGCACCGTACGTAGCCAACCGTGCTAATCGGAGTTGCCGGGGAAGGACAACAAACTAAACACAAAGAGCAGTTCTAGAGGAACGAGTTGCCAATCTTGATGATTTAAAAGTGCATAGCTCCCAGTGGCTTCCTACTATAGGGAAAGGAAGAGCGTTCCAGACGGCCATAGAACCAACGATTACGCCGATTAGGTGCGCTAAGGTCCGACGCGGCTAACTGTGCACAATTTCCCCCAATGAAAAAACAAAAAGGAGCGCATCTGAAAGCACCGCACGATGCGGGTGACCGCCTTTGTTCAACGATCAGCCAGAAGCCGCTGCCGCGAGGTCGGCGGTGCCGCCGCCCCCACGCGTCGCGGGTAGCAGCAGCCGCTCACCACGAAGCGCTGGAAGTAGAGGTTTTTGTTTTTGTGTGCGCCCAGGATGCACAGGAAGTCGGGCGTCAGCACGAAGGGCACACGCTCGCGACTGACGCCCCAGAACTTCTTGATGTTGCCCAGGATGTGGCCAAAGTCGATGTGGAAGAGGTTTCCTGCGCGGGGACCCGGCACAGACACACGCGGTGTGTGATTACCCTCCCCCCTGCTCTCTCCTCCACGATCAGTGGCTGAGCGTGGTTACAGCACGAGCCCAGGTGCAGTAGAATGAAGTGGGGTTCCCCCATGTGCCCAATGTCCATCCCCAAATCTTTGTAGCCCGGTGCCTGGGGCCTGTTGCACAAACGGAACCCATAGACTCAAATCGAGACCCATAGATACATAGAGAGACCCACAGATTTTCATGGAGACCCATATACACACACAGATCCATAGACTCGTATAGAAACCCACATACTCACACAGATATATAGGACTCACAGAGACCCACAGACTCACACAGATCCATAGAATCATAGAGGCCCATATACTCACACAGATCCATAGACTCTTAGGAGACCCACACACTTACATAGAGACCCGGTGGCATGGCGTGCTTGGCATGACCACTGGTGCAGGGAACGCCTCCTCCTCCCCCCCACCTCTTCTAATTTCGCCTCCCATTATCGTGACCTGGTGCCTGGGGGCCCTATCAGCCCATGGGCCTTGGTGCACTTGCACCGCCTGCGCAGGGCCAGCCAGAGCCGGCCGAACGATCGTTGCGATTGCTCACACAGCGCCACGGCGGTCGGTGAAGGCTCCTGCCACTGCTCCGCCCTCCAAAACATTTCGCCGACTCAAGTACAAAGATCGATCCTTACGCTCGTGATACCGACAGCCGACAGAGGCGAACCCCATCGCTATAGCTGATCGATCGATGTCATGAATTGCGTAGTTTACTTACATTGGGTAATTTTTTTTTTACTCAATTATAAAAAAATACGTTTTCTCAGCTGGAATTTTGTCGTGACTGGGCTAAGACCACGTGTCAGAGGATGGCCCTGGAAGATCACGTCGTAGAGTACTTATATCCCTTCAGTTGGCATTTCTTATCCACGCGATGAGCCTAACTTTTATATGCCCTACAAATAGTGTTCTTCGAAAGTACATTTTATAGTCCCCAGAGCTGGAGTATGCTGAATTAAGCAAAAAACAGATTGTATGGGTTTTTTGTTTGCACAGTTATCACTGATCGCGCAGAGACCATCAACTCACTACACTTACACAACCGGTTTAACCATGGGGTGGCTGATCGAAGCCAGGATTCGAGCGGTGTCAGCCTCGGCAACTTCCGAGTTTGGCCATTGCCAACCTCACCGCCACTGCCCAAGCGGGCATCCCTCACCGTTCTTGGTGATCATGATGTTTTCGTTGTGCCGGTCCCCGATGCCCAGCACGTACGTGGCCATGCAGTAACCCGCGCACGAGTGCATGAACTTCTCCACCGCCTGCAGGTTCTGCTCTCGCGACAAAACAACGCGCGACACGTCTCAGGGCCAGATGATTCTATTCCCGAGTGCGCTGTTGGCGTCGCATCGCTGACACCCGCGTGTGCCTCCGTGCTTCGCCCAGTGTCTGCTCCCCATCAGCCCCCTCCCCCCACCACACGACACCGTGACCCCGCACCTGTCCTGCGAGCGGCATCTGCTCGTCGAGCCACGTCTTGAGGTACCCTTCGTTCCGTGGGATGCCGCCTTTCTCCACCTGGATGCTCGCGACGGTGTGAGCGTTGGGCACCACCTCGATGACACCTGTGGGAGGCACCACCACGCCCATCCGCGGGTGCCGCGTGAGGGTTGCCTTGTGGGTAACGGGCGGACGGCGCGGGGCGTCATTTGTCGGCTCGGCTTATTCCGCTGTACCTAGGAGTCGAGGCGCCTCCCGGAAGCGGGACAGCGCGTGCAGAATTCATCATCGATCATTATCACAGTCATCAGCCATGATCAATCCACTGCCTGGTTGAAGGCCTCCCCAATCCATCACCATCCCTCGTGGCCCCTATGACATAACAATCCACCAAGCACCTCAACATGAGCTGAGCTCAGAGCTTCATTTCCTCGGTCGGCGGACTTCTTCTCAGGCGCGTCCCTTCCGGTGCCTGCCGCTCTTTCCCCGGAGGCTCCTAGATTGGGAAGTTAAACCGATTCCTGACCGAGAAAGCGGAACGCCTGCAAGAACCGTGAAAAGTGCCACACTGACAGATCCAAGGATCCACTGCTGCACTCCCATCTCCTAAGCACCCCGCGGCCAAAGCCCAGGCGGCCTTCCATCCAAGTAATTAATTAATTCATCACGCATGTCAGGGAAGGACCGTCGCGCCAAACGTGGGACCTCTTGGAACAGCGTTCGCATAAACTGCTCTTGGCTGCCATACACCGGCGTCTCGAGTGATTTGTTTGAACCACGGTTCACTGGGGGGGGGGGGGGGGGAGGGGGGGTGACCAGGAAGACGTCGCCATTCCTCCGAGGGTTGGGGTTCTTCGAACGTCGACCGCCAATTGAAGGGCACTATATGTGCTGCTAGAGTTTGCGCATCGAGACGGGGCGACGTGTCCACAAAGTGCCACCACAGCCGTCTTCCCCCTCGAACTGAGCCTTACAGTCGTCTGGAGACCTGTCGCAGATGCAACGGTGACATTTCTGATGACGTCGAACCATTAGATGCCAAGTAATCATCCGAGCTAAACCCCAATTAAATTGGAACGTCTAATGAAGATCGAGTGCATTGTGGGTGATTTGTTGATTGATAAATCTGGGCCATATGGCTGCGGGGCACCAATAGGAATCATATGGTCACACCTGTGTTGTAGCCCGTGGCGATGCAGCCGTAAGGAAGGAGGCAGAGGTCCAGGCCCTCGCTGTCCCAAATGGAGTCCATGATGTTTAAGGTCTGTGCACACACACATAACATCAGCAATATCATCATCAGCAACATCGTCATCAATAGCATCAGCAACATCACCATCATCATCATCCACATCATCATCAACAGCATCAGCAACATCACCAACATCATCAAGAGCATCAGCAACATCACCATCATCACTAACATCATCAACAGCATCAGAAACATCATCACCAACATTATCATCAACAGCATCAACAACATCATCATCAGCAACATCGTCATCAATAGCATCAGCAACATCACCATCATCACCAACATCATCAACAGCATCAGCAACATCACCACCATCATCATCATCATCACCAACATGACCAGCATCAGCAACATCATCATCAGCAACATCGTCAGCAACAGCATCAGCAACATCACCATCACCACCACCAACATCATCAACATCATCATTACCATCAACATCATCAAAAGGTTTGAGTTGCGTGACGCGTGCGGAGGGACAGGCGTCGGCTCCCACCTGCAGGATGAGCATGTCCTGGCGCAGGTCGTCGCCGTTCTTGAAGATCAACTTCACGTTCGAATCGTCCAGCGACGTGGAATCCGCCCGGTGAAATTCCAGCCACAGCGGCTTCTTCTTGCTCGCCAGAACTTTACACTTTTCTATCTGAAAGGCCCAGACGGCGCAACGTCACGCAGAGCGTGCCATGCACGCGCTTCACGAAAATACAAAGATCCCCCGTATAAAATAATAAAATAAAAATAAGACGATCAAATTCTCACGACGTTTCGGCCACAACACAAGCGACAGCACTGTCGTCCCGACAGTTCTGTTCTTTCACCTGAAGAAGGCCGCTTGTGTTGTGGCCGAAACGTCGTGAGAATTTTATTGTCTTATTTTTATTTGATTATTTTATTCTCATTCTACGTGACTTTACCGAAAGAACCAAAGAAGATGATTCCCTGCAGTCACGAAAGCTTTAAATCGAAATCCCCCGTATAGTTGTGGCAAGCGTCAATGAAGGCCGGCGCGGCACACGAAGGGGTGGGTGGCCAGCACCACGCCCGACCGCCTTTGTCTCCCCAGTGGCGATGTTTACACACCGCACCAGGTACTCGTTTGGGGCCGAGCTTGCAGCAAGCAGTGCACCACGTTGTCTCAGAGAATGGTTTTGGGAAGATGATGTCACGGCACTACTGGATGCTAATCAAACTGAATATAAATGTTTTACTCTATTTTTGAATCACACAGCAGGAGGTCGAAGGGTTCGATCCCGGTGAAAATCGAAATATGTGACGTGATGGTTTATTTCGGCGGAGTAACGCGGTGGCATCTGCCTCTCCCCCCCTCCCCGTGCCACCCACTCAACCGCCTCCGAAGTGTGAATCTATTGTCCGTTGGTGGCGCGGCGTGGCGGAGTGGAGCGGGCGAGGCACGTACTACGATGGTGCCGGCGCGCACGCACGGGTCGTACGGCAGCTGGAAGACGCCGGGGATCACGACCCGTTCCAGATTGTCCTGGAGCTCGGAGGCCGCTACGGAGAGTCGACGGGAAGAGACGGCGGTTGGGGGGGATTGGTGGGGGTGGGAGAGCGACACGCGTAAACACGCACAGGCGTGCACAAGCAGACGTTCGCGCGCGCGCAGAATCCGAATCTTGATTCATTAGCGCGGTTGGCTACGTACGGTGGGAAAGAAGTTCAACATAAATGCATTTAGCCTGGAGGAATCCGATGAGCTACGACTCTTTTTTTTCCACAGATGTTCAGTTTGGAGCAAGTTGCGTGCCCGTGTACTTGCGTACAAGTACACGGGCATGCACGTGTTCGAACACGAATAGACGCGCAAAGCGCAAAGCGCACGTGCACGACGCATTCTCGAGCACAAATAATCGCACACACGCATGCACATGCATGGGCTAGACCCTTGTAGAATGTACAAAGACAAAGGTCCCCCCGTACAGTCGTTAACAGGCTGTTGGCTCATCGTAAGCGAGTAGCAGCACCTATGAAGGCCGGCACAGCACACGAGGTGGGTGGGTGGCCATCATTCCAGGTACCCATTTGAGGCTGAGCTGACCTGGGTGGTGTTGGCTGTGAGTGGGAATCAATCTCGGGTCTCCGCCAGGTTCGTAGCGCAGCGCAGTGCGGCGCTAACTTCCGCACCACCGCTCTCCTAACCCGGCGACCCAAGTTACAATTTCCGCTCAGGGCCAACAGTATACACGAACGCACGCATACAGAAGTGCGTACACACGCACATGTGTAAGCGCACGTGTGTACGTACAAAGGCACTAAACTGAACCTTTTATTTTACCAGTTAAGGCCAATTGAGCCATGCAGCTTATTTTGCAGAAGCGAACTGGATATCACAAATGATAGCTCATCAAAGACGCTTTTGTGGAAATTGATCGCAGCCAAAAACCCTAAACACGTTTATCCTAAATCTGGAGGAAAAAACCGGAGGAACTGGCGAAAAATTCAAGCAACCACGAGAAGAACACGTAAACTCCAAATATACAGGGGTCAGGGTCGAGATCGAACCCACGACCTCCTGTAGACCGGGTGAGACAGTTAATATCTCACCACCGTGGCACCCCACACACACGCACAAATGTGCAAGTGCACGCGCGTACGTAACACACATAGACACAAAGATAGACACAAAGATTCCCCCATATAGCCTTAACAGACTGTAGGGGCAAGTGCTGTTAGCGAGCAGCACCTATGAAGGCCGAAACGGTACACGAGGGGGGTGGGTGGCCAGCACCACGCCCGACCGCCTTTGTCTCCCCAGTGGCGATGTTTTTACACACCGCACCAGGTACTCATTTGAGGCTGAGTCGACCTAGGGGAGGAGGCCCAGTACCGGTTCATATAATAGTCCCCGGGTGTTTGCCGTGAGCGGGAATCGCAGCGTAGCGCTGACCGCTACGCCACCGCTCCACACACACACACACACAGGGGGGTGGGCAGGGCGCTATCGGCGCACCGTTAGGCGGAACGTTGTACAAGTTGCCGAGCAGCAGCTGCATCTTGTCGCCGACGATGCGGAGGCTGTCGATGAGCTTCACCTGCTGCACGAAGTTGTGCAGCGTGGCGCGCCCGCAGCCCCGCAGGTATGCCTCGAGCAGCACGGCGAAGCGCGTTCGCGACTGGGCGCACACGGCGATCTCGCTGCGCAGGAACCAGAAGAAGAAGTGGCCCAGGCGTTTGCTCTAGCGGCGGACGAGAGGGGTAGACAGGGGGTGACAATGAGAACTTCTTTTGCGCCGTACCTAGCCAACCGGGGTAATCGGAGGTGGTGCGTGTTCAGCGGACACGGAGTTGCGTCTAAGGAGGGAGGGGTGGTGGTAAAAAAATGTTTTCCGACATTATCTGCGGGTTGGCGCGGGTTATAAAATTGGAAAACATAAAAAAATCAACGTGCGGACAACATGACTTTGTGTAGTCCTTGCCGATTTAGATCGTTGCGTTTTGAGACACTGCTCACGTTTGCGAGCGTCGCCCCTCCGACCCTGTAGTTGCTGATTGACCGACTGCCTCTGATTGCCCAGCGGCATCCTTCACAAGCCTCCTCCGATTTTGACAATGCCGATTTCAGTCTTCGACAAGTCCACTCAGCTCCAAATCCTCCCATACCACATTAACTCCATATATTCACTAGCTCGTGCTGCGCCAGTTTAGCCGAAATAAAAGCTGCTTGGGCGTTGTGGTGCCTGGGCACGGGGTCTTCAAATGACCTAGCCAATGTAAGCCTCGCCTGCCGGAGGAGCTCGCTGGTGGGAACTGTGTCTGCCAGACCTTTCTGCAAGGATCTACAAATTAAAAAAAGCTGCCGTTCGCCACCGAGTGGCGGTGATGTCAGGCTAGGTCAGGGGTGGGCAAATTTTTTGACTCGCGGGCCACAATGGGTTCTAAAATTTGACAGAGGGGCCGTGCCAGGAACAGATGGATGGAGTGTTTGTGTGAACTAATATAAGTGACATGTAAAAATCATTACATGAAAGGATTTGGCCTTTAACAGGTAGCAAAGCATTTATTTGCAAGGCAATTTAACAAATTGCACGAACATGAACAATACAAAAACATGTCATAACTCCCGGTCAAAGTGCGCCATCTAATGGGGAAATGGGGGCATTACAGGAGAAAGGTAAAATTTAATTTAATAATAATATTTGGACAAGTTCGGCGGGCCGGATTAAAAAGCCCAACGGGCCGTATACGGCCTGGGGGCCCTACTTTGCCCATGTCTGGGCTAGGTGCACGATGAGGCCATGTGAAGTGTCTAAGGCTCGCTGAACAGGAGGTCATGGGGCAGACCCAGGTCCCCGCACACACACAAAGATCCCCCGTATAGCCTGAACACACTGTCGGGGCAAGTGCTGTTAACGAGCAGCACCTATGAAGGCTGGCACAGCACACAAGGAGGGAGGTGGCCAGCACCACGCCCGGCCGCCTTTGTCCCCCCAGTGACGATCTTTACACACCGCATCAGGAAATCATTTGAGGCTGAATCGACCTAGGGGAGGCCCGGGACCGGTTCAGATAACCTTCACCGGCGTTGGCCGTGAGTGGCAATTGAACTCGGGTGGCCGGGTTCGTAGCACGGTGCGATAACCGCTGGACTACCGCTCCCGAAGCACGCACACACAGTCACACACACTCACAAACACACACTGTCATGCAAAAAGGCGTGCCGTGCCGCACCTACCCTCAGCGCCCTCTGTATGAGGAAGCGGGCAAGTGGGCTGTCGTGGTACGGCTCAAACTTGAGTGCCTGGGGACAAAGAAGCAAGCGGCATAGGCGTGTAAGGGAGCGCACGCCACAAAAGTAACGACCCAGCAGCAGTGACGCCCACCAAAAGACACTGCGTGATAAACAGCTTCACAGCCCGTCGGATTTCTTCAGGGTAAATGAAGATGCTGATTGTCGCTTTCTCCGTGGAAGACGACGTCGCGTGGAACTACTGTTGAGGTCCACAATTCGATCGGTCTCTCGGCCCGCACCTACTAGCTCCTAACTGAGCATTCACAGTGAATGCATCCTCATCGTGGTTGAGCGATATTCCTTAAGGACCCTGTCTGTACCGCAAACTCCACAAGAGAATCGATGTTGTTGGCTTTGTTGTTGTTGCTGCTGTGATCGTGCGGTGACACCACCGAGATCCCTTGAGCGACCGGCTAAACGGTATCATCTGCATAATTAATAAAAATTTACTTAAACAACAACTTAAATGTGTGCAGTGGTACACAGGAGGTACCGAGCAAAGGGAATGAGAGATATTCAGGGATTCTAAAATCACGGTTGAAAAGGAAAGGTTTCAGGAGAGACTTTAAAGCAGAGACACAGAGGGGGACCAGGCATAATTAGCTGGGCAGGGAGTCCCATTGCTATGACATGGCGAGTGAAGTGAAAATCAAAATTAAATATCGTGGGTTTTTTTAATTTGACCAGTTTTTTGGTGACCTGCGACCATCAATTAATTGCACCCTGGTCATACGCAGCTGAAATCTTACGAATACAGTCTGGGATGATAATACATAAAAATGCTGCCATATCTAAATTTCGTTCTGCACTTGATATGGCCTACCTCCATCTGCTGAGAATGAAAATATATTGGTTTGCCTACCATGCGATGAACATGACTCTCGTATGCAGAGTGAGTGGGAAGTTGCTGCCGCTCTACTTTTTAGGATCAAAGGTCACTGGAACGGCCGTCAGAGATAGCTCTGTGGTGTCCGCTTCTTATGAAGGGAAAAACACAAACTTATTAGTAACAGTGCAGTCATTGGTGACTCGTCCGAGACCACCAACTCGCTACGCCCGAGAAACACCCGGTTTGAACCGTGGGTGGCTGCTGTATTTCAAACGAGTGCCTCAGTGCTGGTGGATAAAGTGACCTGGCACTTTGTCTACGTCACTGCCGAGCGTCCACTCGAGAGAGCTCTTGAGAACCTCTCCTGAGGGTTTAGTTTTTTCTCTCTCTCAACTCGTCCACGCTGGGCAGACGTCTTGGAAGATACCCACACCGCACAGAATCTGCCGATCGAGTGACTAACTGCAGTGTAAACTGCTGGGCGGGATTTCATCAACTTGTCCCGTCGTCTCAAATCCAGCGGTGGAAAGATGTTAACTCCCTCACATGGTGTGCAGGAGGGTTCATGGGTTCGATTCCAACTCTGACGCCTGAATATGTAGAGTTTGCATGTTCTGCTGGGTGGAGAAGTAGCTGTGAGTTTATTCTCCCCATGGTGGTGTGGCTTTTTCTCTGGGTCGTCCGCTTTTACCCTCCACATTTATAAACGTGCGTTTAAGGGGAATTTGGCTGCTATAAATGTCCACGTGATAAGCCAATTTCGTTGGCCAGGTCGCTTCTGAAAAAGAGCTATAGAGCTCAGTGGGCCTCACCTGGTCAAACAAAAATAAGTGAATAGTTTCGATTCAAACTGTGCCAGGCAAGTCCAGTGTGCTAACCCTTACACCCCTTAAAATTTAAATGGCCAACATTCCAATCCACGCCCTCCCTCTCACCTGCACGAGCTGCAGCAGGAAGAGCAGGATCTCGTCGTTGCCGGAGGCGGCGAGCCGTTCGACCGCCATGCGGCGCACGAACCCGTCCACAAAGTTGCCGTCGAGCAGCTCCATGGCGATGCTCAGGTCGAAGTCCGTCATGCTCCAGTGCTGCAGGAAGCCGTGCGTCTCCCGCACGCACTCCAGGCTGCCCCAGTCGACGGCGCGGAGCAGCCGGGGCAGCGACTGCGCCGTGCGGGACAGCGAGTCCCGCATCTGCCACAGCAGCGCCAGCTCCGGCGCCTCCACGGGGCTCAGCGGGTCGACGTTCACCAGGTGCTTGAGGAACTCGTCCTGGACGCTGCCCTCCGCAAAGAACCGCTTGGCCCTCTCGGGCATGTGGAAGACGCCGGCCTGGGAGCGCGGCAGCGCCACGGGGCAGTCGTACGTGTCGAGGAGGACGCTCACGACGGCCGCGCGCTCCTGCTCGGGATTGGCGCCCGACGGCAGGGCGCTGGGGTCGGGCGCCCTCTGCCCCTGCTGGAGGGGCCACATGTACAGCACGAACTCGCCCTGGCGAAGCAGTGAGCGGTGGTCGATCAGCGTCATGTTCACGTAGTGGAGCAGACGGGCCTCCAAGCTGCGGCTGCCCGAAGGCAGTAGGCCCGACCTGAGGTTGGCAGAAAATTGCATCTCGTCAGTTTTTTTTTTGTGGTCGCTTGTTTCTTTGAGCCGGCGGACGGAAATCGTCAAGTGGTGACTTTTGAATACGGCTCACCAACGGCGATCACAGCATGACTGACTGAATGCTGAATGCAAACGCAGATTTTGACAACAGTGCACTGAGGAACAGCAAACATGGTTACTGGCTCTATATACGTGCGTATTCATGTAGAGCTGCTTTCGCACCGTACGTAGCCAACCATGCTAATATGTGCAGGATATAAGAAGATTTACCGAGTTAACTGGTTGGCTGACCTGATAATACTGTGAGGCGGGGGGGGGGGGGGATGCACACCCTCACACCGACATTTGACAGCTAAGAGCGGACTACACGTTGGGCTGCTCTAGTTGCCGGGAGATCTCAACGGAACGGGCGAAACAAATGCCGCAGACAGAGGCGGCACACCAAAACTCCGCGGCCTGCCTGCCGTCGACGAGACCGGTCCGACGCGACGAAGAGAAGGGCACACTCATCCCTGCCCACCTGCGGACGCTGTAGAGCGACAGGTTGAGGCACGCCCCCAGCGGCAGGTCCTTCATGCGGATGCCGAACTCGAGCCAGTCGCCCCAGACGATCTCCTCCTGCAGGGGCCGCTTGGACGTCATCACGGACGCCAGCCGCACCTTGCCGTGGTAGACGCCGGCCTGCACGTACACCTCGGCGTCCCCCCCCCCGCCGCCGCCGCCGCCCCCCTGCGGGCACGGAGCGACGCCCGGCGGGAACTCGATGCCCCGCACGTTTACCCGGAGGAATCGGTTGCAGTCCCAGAGCGAGAGCGTGCACAGCTGCCCCGCGTCGCTCCTCCACAGGCTCAGCTCCTCCGTGGTGCCCGTCGCCCCATCGCAGTTGTCCAGCAGCGGCCAGTCGTCCTCCGTCTCCTCGGCCGCCACGTCCTGCAGCTGCGCCACCGCCAGGTGGATCTTCTCGTTCTTCTTGACGCAGCGGCGGACCCAGACGAAGTCGACGATGGGGTACGGGCCCTGGATGTACTCGTCGCGGCCGCACACCTTGAACACGAAGCACTCGGCGTGCTCGGGCTCGCTGTGCCGCAGCAGCTCGTTGTGGCCATAGACGCCGCTGAAGAACCCCAGGGCGATCTCGCGGGGCGAGTCCTTGGGCGACACTTGGATGCTCTGCTGGCGGGAGGCCAAGTGCAGCGTGATGTCGAGGAGGCCGCCGTTCTTGGCGATGCGCTCCTCCAGGTAGGCGGCCGGCGGCTGCGAGGCGACCCACGGCTCGAGCGCGTACGCGAAGGGGTCGCGCCGCTCCAGCTCAGCGGCGCGCACCGCCGCCAGCTTCCGGCGCGTGAACTCGAGCTCGTCGTCGCCGGCGAGGCACAGCGCCTCCACCTTGGCGCCGATCAGGTAGTCCAGCTCCTCCTGGAACCTCTGGCCGCGCGGCGTGGGCTTGGGCCGCTCGCGGACGAGGATCCGGCCGGGCGAGAAGCCGCGCGTGCCCCAGCGGCGCACGCAATCGAGCGTCTGGAAGATCTGCTGCCGGTCGTAGATCTCGTACGTGCGCCCCTCCGCCTCGTAGTACAGGGCGTACGAGTCCGGCGGGGCGGTGATGATCACGTAGCACTCGCTGTCCATGGTGCACGTCATGACGTCGGACCAGAACGAGTTCCAGACCTGGTCGACGCTCAGCGTGCCCTGCACATCCCTGGTGATGCTCTGCTGCCCGCTCACCTTGAAAGGCAGCACGAACTCCACTGTGATTGTCTGTACGGTGGAGAAACGATCGTCGAATCTGTCGTTCATCTTGCCGGAGTCCAAGCGGTGACGAGACGATGGCTTCGTGGCAACAACTGCAAGCACACTACGTACAAAATAGCGATGTTCTGTTTAACGCGGCCAAGTAGCGCCCTTCGTGAGCCTCCTCCAGCGAGGCCAATCTTGATAACACTGGTACCAGTCATCAGCAAGTCCACCCATCGTCAGCTATTGCTATTGCATCATATCAGTCTATCTCTTCTCTAGCCCAACTATGTGAACTAAACAGAAGAAGCTTGAAGCATGCGGTGCCCGAGTACGCAGGCTACGTGACCCAGCCAATGCGACCCCACCTGCCAGAGGAGCTTAGGGACTATTCTCAATTATTTGCAGGACTCTGAGATCCTCACACGATGCAGGCTGGTTAAAGCCAGAATGCACCGTAGGCAGTTCATCTTGAGTTTTTCAAGTCAGCGATGTCGGTGTTTCTATAAATGGGTTTACATTTCTGAAGCACAGAGAACGAAGGGCATAAGTGTGGTCTAAGAAACCTGGGGCTACACGTGGAGCGATAGACCAGGCAGCTTCCACAAAGTGCTACGTGTAAAAATAAGCCAATGCTCAAATAATCACAAGCGAACAGAGAGCTGTGTTGTTGAGTTGCGACTGTGAATGTGGTGATGGAGTCGAGTGTGCGGATTGCCCCTGGGAGGGTGTTCCAGAGGTGTGGTGCTGTAAAAGAGAAAGATCTGTCCAAACCCCCATTGGTTGTGTGTTTGGTTTTGGGTGGTTGGGGGAGGAGTGCTTGCGTTGAGCAGCAGAAGTGATCTGTCGTTTTGCTTCACGTGTATGAGGTTTCTGATGTAAGGTTGTGTATTGCTTTCAATGTTAATAATATTATTTCGAAGTGTATTCTTATAGCGTGGGTAGCCAGTGTAAGTACATTTTTTTTAGGGTTTGTGTAATGTGGAATTATTTATGGAGATTCAAAGTGAGTATCGGGGCATTGATTGTGAATGAGACCTCGCTTGTCAAACCTGACCTGGCCAGCACAGATACACGGAAACACACACACAACATGGACGCAAACATGTACAGAATGTACCCCAAGGGAGTAAGAAAAGACACTGCAATGCGAGATGCTCAGTTGTAGTGAAATCTCTACGGGAAAGTGCGGACTGGGCTCACACGACGCATCCAGGGATGGCTTTTGTTTTTGTCAGAAAAATGTTGCGCGCGGAATGTTTACATTCAAAGCCCGGGATCTCAGGGTCTGAACATTAACCCTGAGTGTTTTATGAAATAAAGTCGGGTCCTGCATCTTCCGAAACACTGATTCACGAATGTAAAGTGTCTGCCTCGCATGCAAAATAAAGCTTCACCGGCAAAACAATACACCCGTAACGCTTTGGTTCTTTCAAGAGGCTATTTATACGGCCTCTTGTTACAAGCAGCCCCTTTTGCCCACTTCAACAATTGTTTATAGCTGTGGTTGTCCCACCTCATGACGGGCACTTGTGTTGCGCCCGAAACGTCGTGATTTTATTTATTTTATTTTATACCTACGTGACTTTATCGAAATAACCAAAGAGTATGTGGATCCCTGCAGTCACGAAAAATTCAAATCTAGATTAAAACTTCGAATCTAGATTGAATACACCCGTATTCAAAGACTTAAACGAGATAATAAGCCACGCGTTGCATGCGACATTGTGTGCCTCTAACTACTCACAATGAGTTGTTCCATTAACGAGATATCCCGCAAAGATAATTGGGATGACTTATAACGAGCACAACATGATATTTCAAAGCCTCCACAAGTCTCCCACCAATGTCAATATACATAGAGTATTAAATATTTTAACACTCTCCTGTGCAAGATGAGAAGCCACAACATCCACTAAGCTGTTGAGAAGTGGTAAATATGTGTCTTTAAATTGACCACCCCTGTATATTTTTTATAGCCAAAGTATTCCCCGGATGCTTCGGATTATACGACTACTCCGGAAAGTAAAACGCACCTACATAAACGTGTACCCGGTGTCAACAAAGTTTTACATGCAGCGCGATTATTCGGCTTCCAACATTACCTGGCGGTCCAGGGCCCATCTTGGGCCAAATCGCCACCCCAAGTTCGGCGATCAGCACCGTGCGCGTGCCAAAAAAGAAAAGTAGCTATCCTTGATTTCAGTGTCAAAAAATATTACATGCGGTACATTATACACTACATAAATACAACCTTGAACAACGAGTCTACTGCACGTTGATACATTTTATTATTATTAATAACTACAGTAATAACGCGATGCGATCTGGCTCAAGGTGGGTGCTATTCACCTGGTCTAAAGGCTGCATCAGTCAGGCGATCGTCATACGCATGGTTGTTGAAACAAGAGCGTAGTCTGTACGACGTAAGAGTCTCCGAAACTGGAGTGGTAAATACGATACAGTAAACACAGCAACTGCAACAAAAATAAAACAAGAATACGTTTCATCTTCTTTGGTTCTTTCGGTAAAGTCACGTAGAATGAGAATAAAATAATAAATTGATAAAATAAAATAACACAATAATATTCTCACGACGTTTCGGCCACAACACAAGCGGCCTTCATCAGGTGAAGGGACGAGACTGTCCTACCAGACAGTCTGTCCTACCAGACAGTCTCGCCCCTTCACCTGATGAAGGCCGCTTGTGTTGTGGCCGAAACGTCGTGAGAATATTATTGTGTTATTTTATTTTATCAATTTATTATTTTATTCTCATTCTACGTGACTTTACCAAAAGAACCAAAGAAGATGAATCATTGCAGTCACGAAAGCTTTAAATCGAGAAGAATACGTTTTTACCCTTTCTGGCAACAAAACAGTTCAGATATTCCAATACCAAATAGAAACCTTTTTTTGCAAGGAATCATGTTCGCATTAACCACACACAGTCCTTGTGGTGAAAGTTTGCTCTGATAATATATGCATTGTCTTTGAAACTGATTGGCCTCGTCTCGCCAGTGTCAAACCAAAGAACAACGCCAAAAGGCGAACACTCAACAAAGGGGCCGTCCGTAAATGACGTCACGCACCTAGGGGGGGGGGGGTCAGACATTTGTGACGATGTGTGACGATGGGGGGGGGGGGGGTTTGAGAAATGTGACGTCACATCAAAATGCGCAACTTTTAATAAATATAGACAACACGTTCTACTTAATGAAATAGACTTTTTAATACATGTTTACTCCTACAACATCAGAGTGCAGCGGCACATTAAATACGCACTACAATGACAATAGTTTAAAGCGATTTGAAGCATGTTGTATTTTGGGAGGGGGTTGGGGGCAGAGCTTTGTGACGTCATATTTGAGAGGGGGGGGGGGTCTGACTTTTTGTGACGCCGTGAAAATCGCGTGACTGGACGGCCCCTTAAACAACCCACAAAAATCACACACACACATAGCCATGAGAATCATTACATTACCTGTTGTTTGTTTATAAAGGAACGACGTGTTCAGCCTTGTAGAGTGACGGTCAGCGCAAAGCAGATTACTTGCTCCTGGCTGCTGCAACTTGACAGTGGTGAAAAACACAAAAAACTTACGAAACAAGTTGTCAAATAACACTGCGGCCTTTTAGAATATGTGCCACGTTTCGTGCAATTACCCCTTTTCACAGCACAGAGACAGTCCATTACACCGTATGCCCTTTTTTTAAGGCCACGGTGTGAATGACAAACGTGTGGGAGTTAAGCGAGTAAGCAATCGGCGACGTTTCGGGCGATGACGCTTGCTCACGGCACTGTGAAGAAGGGCCATTGCCCAAAACGTCGTCTTGTCCTTTTTAAATTTTCTTCCCCTGCTGTTACACGAGGAATGTGTTGGGAGTGGTTATTTTTTTGTCTCCAGTGTGAACCAGGAAATTAACGTGAAAGGCTGTAGTCAGGTGTAAGTTACGGACCCACGGTCTCACTGGCGGAGCCAGTGGGGGGGTAGGGTGGCACGTCCCACCCCCCCCAATGATCCGATCGAAATTAGCGATTTAGATCGGATCATTAGTAAGAAATCGGCATTTTGCGACCCCCACTGCCACTGTGTACCATATTATTATGTGGCAGGGACTGTATGAGATGAGAGGACAATAGTCTAAGTCAATAATTGGCAATAAGTAAGCGCTAAGCAGTAAAAAGTGACTCAGAATTGTGCGCAGTTGCGTAGAGAGCACACGACTTTCCTGAAGGCATCGACACCTTCAGCGAGAGCGATGCCGATCACACAACGCGGTTCGCAATTCGACACTCGCCATCGCCGCACGCGCGTCGAACAAAAAGCAAGGGACAAGTCCTTTACTTACTAACAACTCCTTACTTACTAACAACTCCTTACTTACTCACAACTCCTTACTTACTAACAAGTCCTTACTTACTCACAACCCCCCCCGCCCCGCCCCGCCCCGCCCCCGATCTCCCTGAAAATCTTCTCGCAACATCAATATCGGAAGACAAGGGGAGCCAACCCTCGAGCCAATGTCAATGTCCCACGCGCACTTCCACAACGACCGCGCATCGGAAGAGTCGTCGTACCTTGCGGGTGGTGATGCCCAGCGAGAGACGAACACGTGGGTGGCGGTGGAGGGGGTTTGGGTTGGTGGTGGTGGGGGGTGGGAAGTGACCCCCGGTCGATGCCCAGAGGATCCGTGTTCGACTCTCACGTTCCCGTGGCGCGTCGAGAGTTGTTGCGGGAAGTTTGCAGAGTTACGAACTTTCCGCCAAGCCCACTTCATTTGAATGGGAAGCGACTTCCTTGTACGTGGGGGGGGGGGGGCAAATACAAAGATCGCCCGTGTAGCCTTAGCTGACTGTCGGCACAAGCGCTGTTTGCGAAGGCCGGTACGGGCACACTCAGGGGATGGGGTGGCGGCTGGCGGCACCACCACCAACAACCACGCCCGGCCGCCTTTGTCTCTCCAGTGGCGATATTTACGCATCGCACCAGGTGCTCGTTTGAGGCTGAGTCGACTTAGGCGACGCCCGGAACCGGTTTGGAGATAGTCGTCACCGGTGTTGGTGGCTGTGAGCGTGCGAGGGGTCGGGTGTGGGGATCGAACTCGGGTCGCCGGGTTCGTAGCGCAGCGAGCGCTGACCGCGTTCGCAGTGGGGGAGGTGGTGGTGGGTGGGGGGGTGGCGTCACGCCTCCGTCTCACGGCCGTTCAAGGTTTCAAGCAAGGGCAGTTCTTTTGTTTCGCTTGTAAAGTGCTTGTGCCAGCTCGTTTGTATCGCCTGCCTCGTTCGGGGTTGTTTGTCGCGGGTGCTTATCCGTGGAGCGTCGCGCCTCGCCTGCGTGCTCGGCCTGATTTTGCTTCGTCTGCATCGCAGCTGTCAATTTATTGTGGACTCAGCCCGTGTTCTTGGACAGGGGAAATTGAGTTTTACGGATTCACACGGCGTACAGCCGATTTTGGACGATTTTTGACCCCCCCCCCCTCCTCAAATATGACGTCACAAAGCTCTGCCCCCCCCCCACCCCCAAAACCATATTTCCATTTTTAAAATAAAGCATGCTTCAAATCACTTTAAACTATTGTCATTGTAGTTGCGTGTTTAATGTGTCGCTGCACTCTGACGTTGGAGGAGAAAGCATTTATTTAAAATAGTCTATTTAATTAAGTAGAACGCGTTGTCTACATTAATATAAAGTTGCGCATTTTGATGTGACGTCACATTTTTCAACCCCCCCCCCCCCCAGGTGCGTGACGTCATATATGTACGGCCCCTTGTCCGTCTCGTTTTGTACTCCAGCATCTCCTTACCTTCCGTGAGCTTAAACGAACATTAGCCAACAAAGCCCGCAGACAAATGCACGAACCTCGCAAAGGTTAAACACGTAGGATGCTTTCGCAAGCAATGTGATCCACACGTTTTTTTGTTTTTGGGTTAGATCGCGTAGAGATAAATGTGTCGTGAAACCCGCCACCACCCGACACAGCCAATTAGTAACAAAAACACGACAATTAGTTACTCGCTCAGCACACCCTAGTGTGTTGGAGAGTAAACGCACGACAACGTTTACAATTAGAGCAGTCTTTATTGAGCGAAAGCAAAGGTCCATAAGCCGAGCGGTTGCTTCCGATCCTGCTGTGTCGAGGGTTGGGAGGCCCCTGCACTGAGTTTGTGTATTGGGCAGACTTCGAGGGATGTGGTTTTGCGTGGGTTTGCTCCAAGGCCGTAGCCATGGAGTCAACATTGAGGGGGACCAAATCTTCCAGGGGGTCTGGGGTCCCCCCCCCCCGTAAAAAATCTAAATTTGAAAACTAATTTCCTGCCATTTCCTGCCTAAAATATAAAAAAATGCACTAACACATGGGATGTACTTTTTATTGATTGTTTTACCATCATGTCTAAGAGTGGATTGTATTTGTTACATTGCTCTTTTATCTTTTCTTGTTTCATTGTATGTAATGGCAGAGAATAAGGATTCATAAAGTACAACCATAACCACAATCATATAAACAGAAATCTATGCATTGTTATATGAAGACAAGTCCAGATATTGTGGCCAAGGTTTAACAAATTGTTATTTTTATATACATAGCATAGCAATTTTTATTTTTAAAGCAATATATTGGGAGGGGGGGGACATTTTGAGCATATTTGATTATTGGGGGGGATATGTCCCCCCCCCCAATATAAATAATTACGGCCTTGGTTTGCTCCAGCCCAGAGGCACATGGCAGGGCTTGCTCTTCTGCCTCCATCGGTGGAGGTTGGCGAGGCAGTCCTGAACCCTGTTGAGGGGGGCCCCACTCCTTGCTGGAGAGGTTGAGAGCGGGGGGGGGGGGGCTGCTGTGTGGGAGTAGTCCTGAGGTACCCCGTAATCAATCGATCCTCACATCGGAATACAATCATCAATTTCAATCGATGGGTCTGTACGTGATGACGTGGTGCCCAACCAGCTGACAGTTGGGAAATTCCCTGCGGGGCCACCAGTTGGTACCTCTGCGAGTGTTAATAATAGCTCCGAAGCACGGGAGCATGGAAATACCGGACAGCATGCGCAATGGATTGTGCATAAACAAACACGCAGCGAGGTTGATGGTGGTGATGGGTATCTGTGAAAAAAAATCTGTATAGCGCATCGGATTCCTCCAGTATACATCCATACCCCGATTGTGATTCTGAAGCGCGTTGAATAGCAGGTATGGACTCAAACCCATCCGCTCTTCCTTAAGTCCCTCCTCAAGCTACCAAACGATTTTGCCAGCCATGTTCAATCCACTGCTACTTGACTCTCGCAAACCCAGGCATAAATAAAGCACGATTTAGAAAGTGCGGTGATTAAAAAAAAACGCTACACGAAAATTTATTTTGCAGAAAGTGCCTCGAAGAAATTGGACCTAGCCTGACCCCAATCTATATATAGCACTTGCACATCTTGATTAGAAGCTTTCGTGAATGCAGGATTTCATACTCCGAGGTTCTTTCGGTAAAGTCACGTAGATAGGAAAATAAATAATATAGATCACGACGTTTCGATCGCAACAACAAGCGATCGTCCTTAGGTGAATGAGAGAAACATGCCTCTGTGACGAGGCATTATATAGAGGGGGAGGGGATAAATTCAAAGAGGGGTTGAGTGAGAGAGAGAAATGTGACAAGGAAGCTGAGATATCAAACTTAACAAAATGTTGAAATGTAATGCAACTCAGAGAGTCGGCGAACACAAGTTAACACTTCACCTGGTTGATGATCTATGGATCTTCTTTTCACAGATGTCCAGTATGGGCGGGTCAGCAAGTTACATACAATAATTAATCTCATCACGAAGGGGATAAAGGGAGGGCTATTGTAGTATTCGAAGTGGTTTTACTGCCCAAGTTTCTTGCGGTTGTGCCATAGAGCTAGCGCTCCTGCCTTTTCGCGAATACTATACTAAATTCGGTTCAGGAACTAAGAGCAAAAGGTCGAAAAACGGCGAACACGTGGCACTATCTAAAAAAGGACATCGGAAAGCTGTAAAGCCATAGGGTGCCCTCGTGTTGTTAGTGCATGCCATGTCACACCAAGTGCTGGGAGCTTATTTTCAGAACTTATATTCGGTTCAGGAACTGGGAAGCTTCAATTCCTGACGAAGCTCCCTTGCACGTGGAGGGATAATCTGAACGCGCATCGGAGAGCTATCAGTTTCATGAGGTCACTCTGGATCCAATGTCAGAGACCAGACGAGTTCATATTTTCGTATTCCCGACAGGTGACATACAGGGTCTGTGTTGCAGCCACGGTCTCACCCTAGCAACGCAAACTCATCAATCACAATTGTTAGAGTAATTTGTAAACGATGGATATCAACAAAACAATCACAAGCTCAAATATTGTGATGTCACTTAACAGCAAACATTCTTTTATCGTCGATTATATTGTATCGATTATCCTAAATTATTTTGTATCCATAAGGTTGTACGTAGAAACTTATTTCAGACTTTTTAATCCTTGTATTTTTTTTAAAAAGCAGTTGCCAAGCACAGGCCAAAATATGTAATAAAGCCCCAATAGCACACAACACTGTTACAGTTGCAATACACAAGACTGAACGTTTCTGGAATTCAGCAAGCTTATGAAAAGTTTGGGAAATACGCTATCAGAGGGGAATTCCAAGGTCGATCGATGCGAAGGAAGAAGCAGTAGGCTGTGGTGGGACACTGTGGTTCAGAAGACACGGTCAGCCTGGGAGACAGAGTCCTCAACATGGGTGGAAGAATCTTATGTCTCTCCGCGATGCGTTTACGGTTCGTACTGCGTGTTGTTGTAAATATTCGGTTCCTGAAGAGGCTGAGAATGTGAAGAGAAACGTCGGACATCACACCAAACAACACGTGGTACAACTCAAAAAACATACAGGAGCGCTGTGAACATCTACGTGGTAGCGTTTGCAATACTTGTATTGACTGCTGTGAATGTATGTTGATCTTATTTCGCACCGTACGTGGCCAACCGTGCTCAACGTAAGTGGCAATTTTTGTTTTAAACATAGCAATGCAAACCTAGAAATGGCATAGACAGTAATGCAATCTGTACAAGATGTTTAATCAATAAAAATCGACCATGGACCCAGACACTTTTAGTATTTATTTTACTTTATTTCAAAGTCATATATGTCATTACAGTATCAATGGATCTTATAGAATGTGCATGTTTTTTTGCTTTTTCCAAAAAAAGACAAACCTAGCACATTCAAGAGAAAATTATGAAAAGACACCAATAATCCTGATTATCACTTTTTGTATAAGTAATCAGAGAAAAAAAGAAAAGAATCTATGCAATAAAAATCTGGACACTTGCTAACTATTTACAGACCGCGAGCCGAGGATGTTACTTTTATTTATGGGGCGATGCAATCACACGAACCCCCACCTTAGCGGATGAATTGGACTTCACTGTTCTTGTAATTAAACGCCAGCCCGACACCGGATTTCTAAGAGCTTAAGATTATAAGGAATGATAGTTTTACAATAAAGAACACGCTATACTCTTCCCAACACTTAAAATTTTAAGATCTTCTCGGGCCAACATGCGTGGCACTCGGAATTGCAGCTTTCTACGAAACAGCAGGCTCTCATTTACACCGTTTAAAAAATATATATGACACGATGCATTACCTGCCCTCGTCACGAATCGCATTCATACCCCTATGCAATAATGGAACACTACAAAAAAAACAGCGTATGAGCATCGACAGTGAAGTCACACTCAGGAAGCGTTTAAATTTGGACCGTTCCATGCTGTGTGGGGGGTGCAGAGATTTATCTCCTCTTAGATGAACCTGTGTACGAGAGGACTCAACGGCTTTTGAGATTCTGACTGGGTTGCGGAAATTTGAAGCCAATTGGACAATGCTGTTAAAGCGATGGCTCAATTTTTGCTCGGCACTCACTTGCTAAAGCTCTCCGTGGTTTGGTGACAATCACTGGGCACAATACACAGGGCTTGATTATAGAACGTGTGTATTTTTTATGCTGACAAGTTGCCCTTGACAACGGAGTCAGGCCATCGAGCAGCGAGGTACTTTTCCCATCAATTCAATGAACGGTTGTGTTCACGCTATGCAACAAACAGTACTCTTTTCATGTTGACTTTATTTTTTTTTTAAGTGTGAAATATTTAAGGCAATAATCCAGTTTGTGGAAATAGAAGAACGACAACAGTGGATGTGGTAAACAATCCGGCGTATGTGGGGAAACGAGTTTACCGTGACCCCAGCAAACCTCATGCAGCAATGACGTATGACGTTCATGACAACTGCAAGGATAAAGCTTGACCAAAAGCAAGAACTAAAATGAAAATAGGCTGTTGCTGGGAACAGTCACAAAACCCTTCAAGTGATACACATCATCCCTTATTAAAAGCCAACGGCCTCAACAGTTTAGACTAAATACGAATGCCAGGCCGCGCTAGCTTACCTTACGAATCAGATATGGGGACTGCATGGGTCTGTCTGAACATCAACATCTTGTGAAACGGACTCCATCAATACCACGCTACACCGTAGCCCACGCCTAGTTTCCACAGTAGCTCACGACAGCAAAACTTCTGCTCCACACAAGCTGTCAGCGTTCTTAAGAGTGGATGAAAGGAGATTGGGGTACAGATCGCTGACACAGGTATTTAATTTCTCTTTTATAAACAATTTCAGGTAAGTAATGTACATGATGACACGATGTGGCATTGCTTTGGAAGTATGGGCTAAAACAATTTGGAGGCTTCAACAGAACGTTCCTCTGAACAAATTGCGAACACTACCTACGGTCTCACGGCTTGAATCTTGTTGGTGTTCTTCGTCTGATGATGTGATAGGCTGGGAGCTGGGGGAGAGGAGTGTGGTTGCAGATGGGTGGGGGGGGGGGGCTAGGCAGGTTTAAATGATCCCCCCTAACCCACGGATGAGATGATGACGTCGCTGACCACCGCATCCTGGCTGCGCACGGTCACCTGCATGGTAACGCCGTCCGCCAAGGCCAGCCGAGCTCGCACCAGCACGTCGTGTCCGCCGCGGTACACACCTGCGGTATCAAGACGACAAAACAACCCCCCCCCCCTCAATTCCTATTTTAACGTTCATTAACTACAGGGTATAACTGACCAGAATGTCTATGTACAGCAATGCAGTGGGGGTGGAATGAGGAATATTCAAGGTATAAGTATAAAAATCAAACCAATTATCCATACGAAAGCTACCAATGTCCTGGATTGGCTGAAACAGTCACAGCGTTTCACCAGGTGTCCTGAAGCATTTTAGTAAATTAGGATGTTTGCAACCAGTTTAAAATGTTCTGCCCTCAAGCTCGACTCAAAAAGGCAGGGTTACCTTGGCTGTGCGTGTGGAGTATTCGGGGCGGGGGGAGGCCTTCGAGCAGCAAACGGTGAGAAAAAGCTAGGCCCCTCACTGTGTGAGTGGAGCGAGCGGTTGAAGGGGGCATGGCTACTTAAAAGTGGGTGGAGCCGACACTGGGAGAACCCGACTCCTCAGCAGGCCTCCTCATTAGGCCTCCCAGAAATGTGGTAGCTTTACCGTCTGGGGCGAGCGTTGACAGTCTCTTATGAGGGGCAGCACAGCACATAAAATGAGGGCGCGTTTAGTGCGGCCAATGCTAATCAAAACTGGCGGCCTGTCTCTCCCATGCTGTAAATGTTTACCGTGACATAACGCCGATAGCAAATGTACTTCGGGAGGGGGGGGGTGGGGAAAAAAAAACTCCAACACAAATCCTAGGAACAGTCCAGAACGCACCTGCCAAGTAGAGCGTGTGTGAGCTTTTGTTCTCAGGCACCTTCTCGGAGCGCTCACAAGGCTGCATGCCCAGGAAGTTCACAATGTTCTTCACGGTCTCTGTAAACGACACGCGGCCAGTATAAGGGATCGAGCTACCGACACGACTGCCCACTCCCGCTAGCCCGGCCGTGCCACTCACTGCCAAAGCGCTGCAGTGATGTCATATCACGTGTACATTATCATCGCCGTCATCATCACCATCAGCGGTTGTCACGGGCAATGTTTGCATGCATTCCCCCACCTCTTTGTTTGATTGGCGCCCAGGCCCCGGTGCAGTCGCTCCGTCAGCACAATAAATAGCTACGCCACTGATCACCATAACCCTCATTACCATCGTGCACGAACCAAGTCATGTCTTGTGAATGTTTGGCCCACAGGGACCCACTGCAGCTCAGCATTGGAGTATCCTGTCAAGCCCTGGCCCAAGCATTCCATTTGGGATACACTGCCTCGGGACAATACATGTAGTATAGATAGTAATGAAACAATAAAGACCTATGTTCTATCTACCAGTTGCCAATAATGTTTTGTTTTAAAAAAAGATTAAAACTCAACGGAAAACATTAAACAATTGGTTATGTTATGTAAAATGATAAATCCAGACATTTATATGCCTCTTATTGAGGTCATGTAAACGGCCAATTTAAATGAAAATAATAATGAAATAAGTTTTTGATGTTTGGAGTGGTTGTCAAATGCCAGAATGCCTCTGTAAGTGAATATACAGTGAACAAACTGTGGGAGCAGAGGTAGCATTTCACCGTGTGACCCAGCACAGCGCTTGCACCTTTAAAGCTTTGCTAAACATATACACACAGTACAACACCCACATGTAAAGCTACTGTCAAAAATATAAAAATGAAGTGTCAGCCTCTCAGCTACAGAGAAGAGCTATCATGTGAATAATGGCAAGGCCTCAAACTTGTGTTGTGTGCCCATCACAACTGCTTTTTGTGTTCAGTTTGTCCTTCCCCGCAAAATCCGATTAGCACGGTCGACCACGTACAGCGCAAAAGAAGTTCAATATACATACACCATGTTTACCCTATCAATGACTGATAACATTTGGATGGCGATATATTGCTGTGGTAAAGGTTTATATTTTATTTTAATAAACCTATGCACTTTATCAATAAAAAGACATTTTATGTTCATGATTGAGTGTGGGTTGTGGGCAGAGTAAGGACCAGAATAGTGGCAAAGAAGGTTGTGATCAGAAGATAAAATCAACGCAGAAGATAACAGCACGTAATCCGACCACAAATATATTTCTACGTCGACCACAATGATTGGTAAACCTTTACCAAACGACACCACTTTAAGGTATTCGCACCATTTTGAGTTGTCATGCTGTAAGGGAAAAACAGGTTGAATAAACGGCTCACACGTTCAATTGTTTGATTTGCACATGCGCGTCCGCTTGGCAGGCCCTTCAAAGCCATCTCCAAAAATACTCAGCGATTCAATAGACTCAGCGATTCAATAGATGTATGAACGATATATTGGCGTTACTGCCTTTCATCTTACGGAGCTTAAATTATTCAAGGGAGAACGTGCAATCATGCCTGGCGATTTGTGGTGCTCTTGTCATGTGCTATGACATGGATCAGAAACAAGCACAGTGATGAGGAAAATAGAAATAAATGCGGAGAGGTGGTTGCTTGGAAATAAATTGCGAGGCAGAAAAGGGGAGCACATGGATGAGAGAACAATTGCAATTTACAGACATCATATTGACAGTTTGGCAAAAGTATGTGGACTTGGGCAGAAAACGTTTCTGGAAGGCATGATGGCTTGTTGTCGAGTCAAAAGACATAGCGGCAGCCAAAGGATAGAACAAACCCAATGAGATGTCCAAAGAGGAAAGGGAGCGCTAAGATGAGCTCATGTTCAGGTGCTAGACGGACTGTTAGATCGTAGGAATGTGACAAGATGGTGACAGCTTCGGGAGGCCTTTACTAAGAGTGGATATATCATATTCTTTCAGTGCAGCGTGGCCGTGCGTGCCAGAACATCTATAAGGACGTTAAAGATCTAAGAGGCTACACTGGACAGCAGCACCCATATCAATCAGGAACTCGGATACAAAGAAAAAATGTGTTCCCTTCACCAACCCACACCAAGCAACAGTGATATATAGTAAAACAATCTCAAAGAAGGGATAAATGGATGATGCTGACGACAAGCACATACCTTCGATGGTCTTGGTGGCGGCGAGCGCAAAGGTGTCCTCCTTCTCGAACTCTTCGCCCACCTCGTCCCATGCCGCTGAGAAGTTGGGCTTGAGCACCTTCTGGATGTGGTCACCCAACACCACCTCCACGTCCTCCAGCTGTGTCACGACCGGCGACGCAAGTTAACAAAACCTGCGCTGCGACCGGCACGGCTGCACCAACAGTTTGTGGTACTTTTTTTTCTCAATGGCGCAAATTGCATTCAATTGCGAAATGCTGGCAAAAGGGGGGCGGTGGACCCACTTACCACATACTCGTCATCGTAACCATCGTCTTCAGCCACACCAGTGTTGGGGTCGCAGTCTTTCACCATGAACTTCATGGTGCAGCTGAACGTGCACGCAACTGGTGGGCAGAGGAGGGAGGACAAAGCATGGTCAGACTGCAGCACCAAACTAAAGTACCAAACGAAACAATTTTTGTTTTTTTATTTTTACCAGGTAAGGCCCACTGAGCAATATAAAAAAAGATTTTCAGAAGCGACCTGGCCCCAAATGATAGCCCAACGAAGTGGCTCATCATGTGAAAATTTATAGCAAATAATCTAAAAGCACGTTTCTAAATGTGGAGGGAAAACCAGAGGATCCGGTAAAAAAGATCCGCGCAACCACTGGAAGAACATGCAAACTCCAAATATACAGGCGTTAGGGTCAAGATCGAATCCACGACATTCTGTATACCAGGCGAGGTAGTTAACATCTCGCCACCGTGGCACCCCAAGCACAAGGTGTGCGCGTGTGCCCTCTGGCCAGCATTCCTAGTTAAGGTAAAAGACCACAGTGAGAGGCCTCACCGGCGGCGGGGTCGTCTTGCGGCAGGCCGACGAGTGTGTATGTGGTGCCGGGCTGGTTGTAGGGCAGGCTGGTGGCTGGGATGCACGTCAGGACTTCGTAACCCTCCGAGGGCTCCATCTGCACGGTCACCTTTTCCAGAACTTGGTCGTTGAGCGTGTTCGTGCAGTCGAACTGCAGCGTTGCGGAGGGGATAATAAATAATATTTGTATTTGCATTCTTATCAGACCCAGAAATCAGAATATTTATTTATATTGAAGGAATCCGATGAGCTATAAAGCTCTATTGGACAGATGTCTAGTAGGGGCGGGTCAGAACGTTACAACAAACAATACAAAAACATGCGAGTAGTGCATGTTAGTTCAATCAAGTAATTTAGAGGGAGCAAGAATGTATCTTAAGGATACAATGTCACTATAAGTAAATTGTTCTATTTGCTAGTTTATCACTCACAACAGTGTTATTGGTTGTCTTGAAAATGTTTGCGATTCTAAATTCAAGTGCGCTATGTGAAGTTATCTGTTCAATTGCGTTCTATTTCTGTTGCCACTTTGGGACTTGGTTTATACTTGTAAGATGCACGTTCACAAGTAATATATGAAGGTGGCACAGCCTGCGTACGCGAATTACATGGTTATTCAGACACGTGCTAAGACGAGAAATGATTTGGTTATAAGTTTGGTTCACTTCCCAACTCTGTCAATTCGATGATGGATGAAGGCCTCCTGGCGTCATGTTGGTCATGGAGGTTCTTTGGCGATACTTCACGCAGGTCAGTCCGAGTTGGTGAAGGGAGACGGCTGGGCGGACGGGGGACGTCAACCCAAGACTCAACGCTGATATTAAGCCGTGACCAAGAATGGAATCCTTGGCGCCGGGTTCATAGTGCAATGCGCTAAGCACAGAGTCATTGCTCCAAAGTTGGTTATAAGGGAGATATCCCGATATGAAGCCCTAGGTAAATGTCTATGTGAAGTCCATTGTGTGTCTGTGGATACAATGGCAAGTGTGTGACGTTAAATCCATGAAAGGTTTTACACCTTGGCTTCCATTCCCTGGCCGTGAACAGCATTGGCAGTCGGTATCTAAAGCTGGTCTTCACCTCTCCCCGGTGGACTCAGCATACAATTACCGGTGCAGTCATGTGGATATAAGGAATGAGTAGACAAAGCTTCACTCCCCCGTGTGCCATGCTGGCTTTGATAGGTGCTTGCTAACACAACACTTACCCCACCAGCTTAAACAGATAAAGGATATTTGTTCTCAAGAAAATTAACAATTCTCCCACTTCTCCATAATTCCACCCACATCCAAATTATCACCAACTTCCCTATTCCCCTAGATGTGGCTTCTATTAATAAATATGGCAGTAACATTGCACACTGGCATGTGGGTTGTGGTGATTGAAACAGTTTGTTCGTGGTATGTAACACCACTGATATTAGCTTGATTATTGTTTAATATGTAATTTTATTCATTTTTGCTTATGACCAAATCACCCAGAAAAGCACCCAATGTCATCATACCTGAGAAGCTAAGTAGATGTGAGCTTGAACAGTGCACTTGGATCGGTGACAATGCCAAAAGACATTGTGGCAAAATACCATTGTTGTCCTGTACTCTCTCCACCTTCACCAGCTGGAATAATCAGCATGGTGAGGTATGGGTCAAATATCCCCTAATGGGCCACAAGGTATGGGGAGGCCCTCAATCAGCAGGGTATTCACAAAACAGGTTGCATATGCACTGAACATCCATGGGCTCACTATAACTCAGCACAGATGCATATCCTCTCAAGCCTGAAAAATAGTTGTTGTACACATTTTTTTATCTTTGTCGTGTGACTCACCTGAAAGACAATGTGCTTGCGGAAAGTGTGCTTGATGCAGCGCACCACGTATTCCGTCTCCGACTCTGTGAGCTGCGTCGGTGGCGACGACTTGAACAATGGGCCCAGGTTCTTGAACTCAGGGATGGCGGAAAGTTGCTCTGTTACATCGCAAACACACGCGTCGCAAACAACTCAAATCTTTGCTGCCGCAGCTGCTCTCCGATGTAATTTCAGGTTTGTACCACGTGTTGTTCGACTTGATGTCCAACACTTCCGATCCACATGCTGAGATGTTCCTGAAGAAGCTCCCAGCAAGTGAAGTTGAAATATTATACATCATGCAGAACAACATGCCGTATGACAAGAAAACACGTTAGAAAGGTATACAGCACAACAGTGAAAACATATGCAGTAGTACCAACACAATAATTGCATTTTATAAAGTACAACGAAAACGATGCATATTTACCTCGGACAAGGCTACGAGATGATTTCCCTATCAAGTGGGCATGCGCAGGACACATCACTGCAAGGGATGATGGCCAGTGGCTGAGACTAACGATGGAGTCAAAGATGAGAATGTGTCTGAGAGTACATTCACAAAGGAGATGGTGCTAAAGTGTTACGTCGCAGGACTGTTAGAGATGGTGACAGCAGTGAATTGCTTATTGCTGATGATGAATGCTATGATACATATTAATTATGCATCCAAAAGTTGCGGTACATGACTGCGTAGGCACACCTTGAAATATTTCTTGGCGAGAGGCCACCACCTTATCAGGCTGCTTGTGTGTGATGATCGGACCTGTTTCTGTGTAAAGAATGATAAAAAAAAAATAGACAGACAGACACCCACTGCAGCATAAGTCTTTCCTCAGCTCGTAGTATGGTGCCATTACCACAATGGCATTGTACCTGTCGAACAAAGTCAAATGAATATAATATTGAAAAAATATTTCACGGAAGAAAACTAATTTCATACCTTGACAGGTCCACCCATGTTAAGGACCCCTTCAATCGAATTGTATCTACTCATCAATGTAGTAAGCAATATTTATCTTTCTATTCACGTATTGCGCAGTTATTTGAACTCCCTAGGATTCCTTTCAATTCAAGAAACACATTTATTATTATCTGCTGTACTTCATAAATGCTGTCTGTCCCTCACAATGAAACTCCCTCCCATTATCTCTTCTCTCAGGTTACTAGGGCCTTGCTCAATTCCCAAAAAATCGTACCTGTCATATTTTGGGCTATGTGTTGTAAGGCCATAGGGCCTGTATTCAATAACTGCGATTCATAGAATGTGCACACCAGCGCATAGATATGTTTTCGAGTGGTACCGCATGTTGCTTGAAGGTATGCCAAAACACACGTGGTATCTCCTATATAGAGCACAACCATGAAAACCTACACAGCCCTAATGTGCCCGCTCCTCCCGTTACAAGCACTCACCGGTTGTTCTCTGTTCGGCCAGTGGGGCAGTCGCCAAAGGCACCGACTTCATGTCGAAAGGCTTTTCCGACGGCTCCAGCGTGTACTGGTGCAGAGCCTTCTCCAGACCGGGCACCGACACGGCAAGACCTAAACGATACACGGGCAGGTCTCAAAATCCCAGCACCGCACCCGTACGCCATTGGCGCAGCCAAGGCCATTTTCGCCACCATCATCAGTCTGTCGTGCGAGGTGGGGCCCCCACCATTGAGGATGTAGACAGCATTGAGGGCCTTTTGTTTCTGCTGGAGGATGTTGAGGTAGAAGGTGGAGCGATCTCGGACCTCATCATCACCGTCCATCATGCACCTGCCACGCAAAAGCAAAAATGCAACTCTCTGACAAACATAACGAAACCCTAACGCTTTAATTGCCTGTGCCTGTCAACCAGGGGACATGCTGTCAGAAACAGAGTGCAGTACATAAAATGTTTTACTATTTCGAATGTACTATGCTCACACACTATGCTCCCTATACTTGGGTCTTTCAGTAAAGTCACGTAGATAGGTTCAAAGAAAATAACAAAAAAAATCACAAACAAACGACAACGTTTCGATCGCAACGCAAGCGGTTGTCTTTTTTTTCTGAAGACGACCGCTCGCGTTGCCATCGAAACGTCGCAGTTTTTTGTTATTTTCTTTGAACCTCTTCTTTGGTTCTTTCGGTAAAGTCACGTAGAATGAGAATAAAATAATAAATTGATAAAATAAAATAACACAATAATATTCTCACGACGTTTCGGCCACAACACAAGTGGCCGAAACGTTGTGAGAATATTATTGTGTTATTTTATTTTATCAATTTATTATTTTATTCTCATTCTACGTGACTTTACCGAAAGTACCAAAGAAGATGAATCCTTGCAGTCACGAAAGCTTTAAATCGAAATTCTTTGAACCGAGCTACGTGACTTTACCTAAAGACCCAAGAATATGAATTCCTGCAGTCACAAAAGCTTTAAGTCACTATGCTCCCTGCTTTAATCAGCGTGTCCAAGTATGGTAAAATATCTCCCATGACCCACATGGTGCAGGGGAGACTCATCCAGAAGTAGATTGACAAAAAGCGTCGTACATCCAAAACAACCGGAACGTGAATGCTTAAACAAACGGGGCCGTGACGAGCGTTGCTTACTAGCTGTCCCAAAAGTTAGGGGGCGTTTGCGAGTGGCATGGTTGCGGTGAAATAACGGGAGGCCGTGGCAAACATGCCGTGGGTAAATAACATTGCATACTGTGACAGTGGTGTAAATGGGGTTAAACAAAGGAGTTTGTTACCTCTGCAGAAGAACGAGAATGCTGGGCAGAAGGTCATCATTCTGAGCACCAAACTTTGCAAGGGCGCTGACGGCAGCTGCACAAGTAGGACAACATTTTAATTATTTCCAGCAAAGGTTGAACTCGCGCATACAGGAGCTGTCCATCCATGTATCGGTCCGTAATGGGGGGGGGAGGGGGCGCTACTATAACTCTCGTCAAGGTGATCAAATAAGAAGCAACCTCTAGTATAAAGCCCATTATATGCGTATCTTTGTATGGTAGTGCTATTGACGGATGTGTTGAGTTTTTTTTTGTTATTTTTGCTTGTGCACCATTGCCATTGCAGTATGACCAAATCATTTGCAGTATTACGTGTTTTTCGATTGAAAACTGGAAAAATTTATCAACGGGTTTGCCAAAAACTTGGGAGACACAAACCAGAGTATAAACGACTATTTACAAACATGTAACCACATTTTACTTCGACAGTTACCCATCCGTCGGCGTCCATAATGAGAATTAAATAACTCAACACTTCAAAGCATTGCACAATTCCATACGTATATGTTTGTTTTCTTAATAGGGGCTTTTTTTGAACACCGCCAGCCCTCCTCCCACTTTTCTGGTAACAAACTTTCCGCAACGGGCTCAGGGAAGAGACAAAGCGATGGATGTACGGACCGGCGCGGACAGCCTCGTTCTCCAGGATGACGCGGTTGTAGATGAAGCGGATGTACTTGGAGGGCGTGGCGGTGCGCGGGCCCTCGCGGCCCAGCAGGTGCAGGATGCGCGTGGCCAGAACCGTGTGCTCGCAATCCTCGATGAACTCGCAGAGGTGTGACAGGCCGGTCTCCTTGCTCTCCACGCCCTCCTCGATGATGCTGATGATGCAGTCCACAATTGCCCGCTTGTACTCAAACCCGCCCTAAGGTCGGAAAGCACATCGACTTTATTATTTCAACAAATACGTATGCATACAGAAGCCCAATTTTTATTTGTTAATACCCAATGAACTGACTATATACAACGTAACTGTGAGCTTTTATCACGTGTGTATTGTTTTGCTTTCATGGCCCAAATCTCCCTGGAAACGCAGGCAGTTTTTTTCACAACTGGCTCTCACGTGGTTTTAAACATAGGATATTGAGTGAATAAAAAAGGCCAGATTTACATCGACCGAAACATCACCTTCAAGATTTTCCCTATTGTTGGTGATGGAAACTGCAAAACATGTTTGGCAATAATAGCACAAAGGTAAAAAAGCATCAATAATTGAACCCAACCCAGTGCGCGGAACACAGCGGTAAATTGTGCTCACCTCATCCCGCAGCATGGAGGAGAGGAAGTTCATCATGACAGAGTGTTTGCGTGGGTATTTCTGGCAGAGGGCGCTGATAGCCTGAACCACCACTACCTAGAAAGAGACACAAACGAGTATCAGCAGCCAACCGTTTACCACAAACAGTTCTAGGGATCACTGATGTTGAAAAATTTGGTTCTGAAATGAGAAATTATTTCGACAACAATGCATACAGTATCACAAGCATCTGTAAAGATCAACTGTATGCCCACAACAGGAATAAGAACATGGAATTGTAAACATTCTATATGTCAGCTTGCTTGATTGTGTAAGATCTGTATATTAACATCTACTGATAAATCATAAAAAACGTTAAGGATATGCAAGACAGTGCAATGAGCTAATCTATCACCTGACCACAAAGTGGAACCAATGATATCTCCATAATGATTGTAAGAGCCATAAGACAGAAAGTGAGTGTATTATTTCTGTATATACAGAAATACATACATTTGTTGACGGACTGGTTATATTTGATTTGGAATATTCCAACTGTGTGAAACCCCCCTGTGGTTAGACGCTCCGTTGGTTGAACCCATGACGTCAATTCCGGTTTTTACAGTATAAACGGGGGGCTATGAGAAGAGCCGGGTGGGGAGAGAGTGGATACAGTCTTTTGACCGTGCGACAGGGTGATACAGTACGTGCGACGAAGTGATACAGTACGTGAACAGGCGAAGATATAACTTTAGAAAACGCTCGTTTTTGTGCAAGAAATGAAGAAACAGTTTCATTTAAAACACCTCAAACACGCGTCAGACTTATTGCTCCCACAAGTTAAGGCGTAGCTTATTTTCCGGTACAAGAAAGCTGCGCCTACAATGATTACAGACTCAGTCCGTTCATTTGCTTGGACAACTAGGGTCTGCTGCATTTATTCGGATGACCTCTGTGCATGCTCTCATTCCAAGCCTCAATGACAGCAACAGACAAAGAGACATGGCACATGTTTATGGATCCAGGATAGGGTAGAGTGCCAATGAGGCCTCCGCCAGATTGGTGATCTGACATCAGTGCCAGGCTTTGGTGCTTCAAAAGGAGGGGTGGTTTGATCTAAGCATGCAGCAGGTCCAAAGACTGAGTCATCAATATCTGACAAACACTTAAATGTCCTCAAGCTTTTGGACATGACTGCAAACCGATAGTTGAATTTTCCCAACTGCATTTCATCGGTAAAGGATGGACTGAAAAGAGCTTACACTTTGCAGTAATGCTCTTACGCAGGGGAAACATGCCAAGTGAAAAAGACATAAAAGGAAGAGCGGCACGGTGGCTAAGGTATGCAAAGTGTTACAAAACAGAGTTGGCACTGCTGTCACCCTGAGTTCCAATCAGTTTAATCACGAGCAGTAAAGTAACTGATTACTTAATGGGTCGGTTATGACTTCTAGGTATGAATGTGTGTGACAGGCGGTGTGGGAGCCCTTCCGGCGTGGGCGCGCGCACGCACGCACCTTGAATTCATCGGAGATCTCGGACATGAAAGAAGAGATCTGCTTCATTAGGCGATCAATGCTGCTCTCGCTGCCGGTCTTCAGCAGCGTGGTGATGGCCAGCGTGGCGATGCTGCGGTTCGAGTCCGTGATCAGGTTCTCCAGGTCAAGGTTACACGCGGTCACTGCCGACGGGTGCTTCATGGCGACCTGTATGGTTCCGCGTGCACAAAGGTTCACCGTATAAGCCGTGCAAGACTACGCAGCCCATGACTTCATTTCACAAGAGTGACCTGCGATAAATGTTCATTCAACACTGAATTTTAGCCGTACTAATTGAGTACTAGAGACAGGTTATTTAGGCCTGGCACAATTTTCTTCTGCTACGATTTACTGAATTGTCACGGCTCAAGGTTATTATTCAAGAATCAACTACTTCTGTCCTTTGCATTGCTTGTGGAATCAGTTTTGCCCGCAGAGTTTCCGAGACAATTCTGGCTATCCATGAAATAATCACATATTGTACATATGAATGAAAAGAAATCCAATTCTTACATGCACAATGTATCACAAGAATATTGATTTTATTCAACTAAGCATTACATTTGTAATTGCTTAATGTCTAAATGAATACCTTGTACATTCAACTTTTAATTATATCAACTCCATGCTGTTTCTAATTGAAATAGCATGGATGTTGTAGATTAACAGGGGCCTTCATTACGAGCGTTCCTGCCGGATCTTGAACATTTATTTTCAAAGGCGGTGAGCGAAGCGTGATACCTTATTGAGCGTGCGCACAGCTGCGTAGCGCAGGGCCGGCTTCGGGGAGCTGCAGAACAGCTGCAGCACTGAAGACGGAAACACAAGTCAACGCACAGTGCAGGAAAAACATAAAGACTTTAACCTTTTGTCAACACTAAATTGTATCTTTCAAACACATTGCTGACTTTACATATACACACCCAAATATCGACCCCTTACCAAGCTGGAGAGAAGGCCTGTGATGATTGAACATCACCCCTGACCCAGATTGATGATGGATTTTCACAACTCTGGGTCATAACATCTAAAAATCAATTCTTTTTTTCTCTTGTTTGTATTGTCCATCTCTTTCATTTCATTAGACAAAACAATGACACCAATTTGTAAAGTGAATCTATTCATGAAATTTGATGCTTGCACTGTGAAATAATACATTTTAATGATTAAATTGATGCCTAAAGGTTGTCATGAATGTCATCACATGTCAGAGCTCATTTAAATATGAATCCACAATGCTTCCACTACGTCTTTTAATTGGACAAGTTGTAGTGTAATTAAACAATAATAGCTCATGCTTCAAAAAACACATTACATGTTTTATTTTGAGCAAAATCCTACTGCAAATACCACATAAGATGTTAAGGTACCTTGTCCAAGCAAAACTTTAAAAAGAGTACTGTGCATGGCAGCAATTATTACACAGTGCAATAATATAATCAAGAGGTGTCGCTGACCATCACAGGCACAGCTTGTGACTGATACAGCACCAGCTCATATCTCACCTCTGCCAGTACACATCACCGGATGGCATGTGAAAGTTTGTATTTCTTTCACCATCAATTCGCAGCCCTTATATTCCTCAGTCGTGCAGAACATCAAGTACATTGCGTTGACACGCACTCAATTTATGCATTGCTGTAAATAAGACAGCCGATGACAAAATCAACCAAAATGCCCCCGGGCCTCATGCGATCTCTGAAGTTAAGCAGTGGTAGGGGCCCTGAATAGGGCCTGGATGGTTGACCACCCTGCACAACCAAGTTGTAATAGGGTTACAGGGCTACACGTTGAGCAGAAAAGGGCAGCATATCCATAATAAATCTGTTTTGGGTTAGATCACGTAAATATAAATGTGTCGTTAAACCCGCTATCAGCCAACATGGCCAACGAGTAAAATTTGTTAGTTACTACTTCAGCACACCAAAACTCGCACTGACCAGCGTGCTTGAAGCATTATCAAATAACCCCTTCGATCCACACAGGATGGGTAAAAGCCCTCATCCAAATGGGCTGTACATTTAGACACACGTGCACACACATGTACATCTACAGTAGAGGTGCACCAAGTCCGCACCAGAGACAGCTGGAGCCAGCTCCTTGGCTGTGCACTTGGGCAGATGCACAATGGCCGAAGCTGCTTCATACACGACCATCTCATGCTTGTTCCGCAGGCAGCCTTCGATGAAGTCGAAGAGAGGGCTGTCATGCCTGTCGCCAGAAGACACAAGCGTACAGTACGTGAACTTCGGTTACCAAAAAAGCCGGGTGGCAACATTACGGTGACATTCTCACTGTAGTAACCCAGCAAACTGAAAGAAAGAAAACCCTCACGGTTTTCTGGTAAATTGCCCAATCATGCCGGATGTAATTACCAGCGAAACTTCGTACTCAGAACTTGTAAATGTTGTGGATTCACTCTTCAACACACCGATGGGCTAAAGTACAGAACTATTTGTCTTTAGTCAACGTGACAAATTTTTTACTGATTGGCCGTGTCGGGTGGTGGAGGGTTGCGACACATTTATAAAGAACGCGATCTAACCCAAAAACCTTTATATTATGAATATTCGTCGCCAAAGCCTACGTGTTAAGCTCACAGTTTATTTGCCCAATATAAGCTCTGTGAATGTTTAAATTCATGTTAATTGCTGGATTAATTGAGTGAGCAGTGTTAGGTTGTGGTGGGCAGAGATCCCAGAGCTTTGAACCAATCACAAGGTAAGATGCTTCACTCACTGTACCCAATATAAAAATGTTGTCATAATTTCACATCAACTGGGCAAGTGTATTGAAAAAACATCAGCTTGTTCAGACTACAGACGAACATTTTTTACTGAAGTGTCGCTATAACATGTTTCGAGCTGGGTGGCTTTGATATCTGCTGTTGGAAAATGATTGGCGATTCCATGTTTTTTATCGAGACAAGCAAGACGGTTCGTCAACGCACCAATGAGCCATTAATCTCATCAGTCATGAGAGAACGCCGCCTGACCTGGCTGGGCGACGTATACCACACGACGTCAGAGAAGGGTGCAGCAGGCCTTCATGCGAGTCCCATAAAATGGTGAACAAAGACAAGGACTACGACCGATGAACTGGAACTAAACATTGAAGGATTTAACAGCCATAGGAGTGACAAAAGAAAAACTCTTGACTGATGGTACATGATTGTGACAAGTCGACGCATTGGGTAGCTCTGTGTCTGAGACACCGGGTGGATAAGTACCAAGTATGTACAGCAGGGACCGGTCTATCCTTATAACACGACAGATTTCCTGAAAAGTAGCACTCAGCAGGCAATACTTAATTTCATAAATCCAGAGAGCGTGCTTGCTTGCTTGCGACAGTTATAAAACACTGATGTTACGATATGTTCACAACTCCTCTTGCTCCAGGCCACAGCCGAAAGCCTCCTCACCCGCCATCCTCCTCCTCCAGCAGCTTGCTGGCGATGCGGATGAGCAGGCAGTAGGCGAAGGGGGACTTCATGCCCTGCTTGGTGAACTTGGCGACCATCTTGGAAACGGCGTTGGGGTCATTGCGGCGGATGTGGTAGAGGAGACCGAGCGCGTGATACTGCACCATGACGTTGTCGCTCGATGCCGCCTCCTGCGCTTCATTCACCCAGCGCTTCACCACGTCGAAGCTGCCCTTCATCAGGTGCTGTGCGGACAGAGTGCGCGCGGGCATACAATGGAAGTGTGACCTGAGAGAACCTTGAAAACCCACAAAATGTCATTGTCGATAAACTAAATACAAGAGTTAATCAGGGTATTTGGGAACGTATCTGCCTTTACACCAACACTAGTCACAGACTAGAGTGCAATAGTTTCTAACAATAATGACTGAAACATGACTGAGAGAACATCCACCACAATTATGTAGCGATAAAATGCTATCATGTAAAGGTGAAAAGATCAAATATTTACATCACAATTGGCGAAAACTTGGGGAGCGCTTAATCCTACAGTGGGTGGATACATCAATGCCGATAATAATGACTAAAACAAGTCTCTCTGTTGGGGATTCCCAATTATTATCTGAGAGTTTCTGCTTCAGTCAACTGGAGTGCCTTGGAAAACTCGCACGTATGCGGGAAGAACATGATAAACTCCATTATCGATAGCCTGTCGGCACCCTATTTGCAGTCCTGTCTCCTGAAGGCACCCGATTGACCCTAGTAGTGGGTGATTTTCCAAGTCCACCTCTGTCGAGCCATCACTGCACATCTAAGTGGAACGTTTTATTGCTTATTTTAATGCTGGAATACATATGCCGCACTTGAGATTAATAACTACGTTTTATGTGTCTGAATGCAGCAAACGCATCTTAAGACATTGCACAGAAAGAGTAGGCATGTTTATTTTATAGAGAACGTCAGTCAATTAAACAGAAGCACAGAGTCAACAGCACAGATGTCTGGGAAAGACCTTTCCATACTGAGGGCAGCATAAGAGAAAGAGTAACCTCCCACAGAGTGCAGGGTGAATGAGGGAAGCCTTGGTTGCTGGAGCGGAGAGTGCGTGTATGTGAGCAAACTGAGATGAGAGGTGAGAAGAGTGAACCCATGGAGAATCTTGAGAATGTGAAGTACAATCTTGAAATTGATCCAGAATTGGAATGGGAGCTAGTAGAGGAATTCGAGTATAGGTGGTTTGTAGCTCCGTTTGTGTGTGCAAGTAGTTTGCATTGACATTTTGATCTGGAGTAAAAAACAAAAAATAGATGCTCCGATTTAGATAAATTAGAACAAGCATTTATGTGCACTAACGTACCAGCGATGACACCAGCGCAGAGCTGGATACACTTGGAACCTTGTCCACAATGGCCTGTTTCATGTACCGTTCAATCCCTTGCAGCATGGTTGTCTGTTTTAGAACACAATTACAATTTGTCGTCATCAAACAGCAAGGAAGCATAGATACATCCCTATGTACACAAATGAAACTACAAGTTTACAAATTGAAAAGGAACTAGGATAGCCATTAAAATAGAATTCACAGCAGACAAAAACTGAGCTTTTTCAATGCAAACTGCTCATGAAATAGTTAAGCTCTTACTACGGCTATTAAAATACAATTTAAAACTTTTAAAATAAACATCTAGATCCACGAACCTTTAGGACCGATGGTTTCCAGCAGCATATGTACAAGTTTACATTTTCTAAATCACATTGGCAGTTGCCTGACGTTATAGGCAAGAGGGCTCAATGAACAGCGCAGGGATCACATTTTTATTGTGATAACAGTGTACTCACGTCAGTTATCTTGCAAAGCGCGCGGATGGCTGGCCCTCTGTAGAGGTCTTCTTTACCAGTCATATCTTTAGTCAAACTACAAAATAAGAGAACGCATATGTTTCTCAAGAAAATCAAGAACCATTTGTAAAAAAAAAAAAGACTTTAAATGATGGTCAGTTACCACATTGGTGCTTCAGTGAACTGACGCATAAAATTGACATCTTTCATAAAATAACAGGTTTTTTTTTCAACTGCCACTAAGAGAAAAGTTAAATATCCATTTCAGCTGACTGGCCTTATTTAGAAAAATAATGATTACAGATAGCGTATATAAACTAAACAATTAATATTTTACCAGGTAAGGCCCACTGAGCTATACAGCTCTTTTTCACAGGTGATCTGGCAACAAATGATAGCTCAACGAATTGCCTTATCATGTAGAAACGTATAGCGGCCAAATACTCTAAACACATGTTTCTAAATGTGGAGGGAAAATGTGGAGGGAAAAACTGGAAGACCCGGAGAAAAAATCCCCACGGGGAGAACATGCAATACAGGGTGCTTCAAAAATTTGTAAAACTTATATTG